>NW_025815622.1:0-1615 GCF_002878395.1 Capsicum annuum | reverse complement strand
TCTTGATGGTACTCAGCCCATTTCTATTCCTCTTTATTGTATGGCCCCTGCAGAACTTAAGGAGTTGAAAGAGCAACTCAAAGATCTACTAGATAAGGGTTTCATAAGGCCCAGTGTTTCTTCTTGGGGTGCTCTTGTATTGTTTGTAAGAAAGAAAGATGGCTGTTTGTGTATGTCCATTGATTACAGCCAACTGAATAAAGTCACCATAAAAAATAAGTACCCCCTTTCGAGAATAGATGATTTGTTTGACCAATTTCAAGGTGCAAGTTGTTTCTCAAAGATAGACCTTCGTTCCGGCTATCATCAACTCAAAGTTAGGGAGTGTCACATCCTGAAAACCATTTTCCAAACTCGTTATGGCCATTTTGAGTTTCTTGTTATGTCTTTCGGGTTAACTAATGCCACAACAGCTTTCATGGACCTTATGAATCGATTGTTCAGACCATATTTAGATATGTTTATCATAGTGTTCATCGATGATATACTGGTGTACTCCCGTAGTGAAGATGAATATTCTGATCATCTCTGACCTATCTTGCAAACCCTTAGAGATCACAAGTTGTTTGCCAAGTTCAGTAAGTGTGAGTTTTGGCTAAGGTCAATTGCTTTTCTAGGTCATATCATTTTTTCTGAGGGTATTAGAGTTGATCCCCAAAAGACCGAAGTTGTTGGAAATTGGCCTAGACCTATTTCTCTAACTGATATTCAATGTTTCTTTGGGTTTAGCTAGCTATTACTGTCATTTTGTTGAGGTTTTTCCCTCTATAGCGTCTCCTATGACTCGGCTGACCCAAAAGAAAGTAAAGTTCTTGTGGTCCGAATCTTGTAAGAAGAGTTTTTCAGGAGTTGAAGACTCGACTTACTTCAGCCCCTATTTTGAATTTTCCTAATGGTGTTGATGGTTTTGTGGTGTACTGTGATGCTTCGAGAGTTGGGTTGGGTTGCATAATAATGCAGAAGGGTAAGGTGATAGCTTATGCTTCTAGACAATTGAAACCCCATGAGAAAAATTACCCCACCCATGACCTTGAGTTAGCTGCTGTTGTGTTTGCTTTGAAAATCTAGAGACACTATTTGTATGGTTTCTATGTTGATATTTTCACTAACCATAAGAGTCTGCAGTTTGTGTTTACCCAGAGAGAATTGAATCTTAGGCAGAGACGATGGTTAGAATTGTTAAAGGACTATGATATAAGTGTGTTGTACCATCCGAGAAAGGCCAATGTTGTGGCGGATGCCCTAAGTATAGTGTCCATGGTTAGTATTTCGCATGTGGTAGAAGGTATGAAATAGTTGGCTCATGATGTACATGGTTTGGCTAGAGTGGGGGTTAGGTTGTTTAACTCTGCTGAAGGTAGTATAGGGGTTCAGAGTAGTTCTGAATCCTCCTTGGTTTTGGAAGTTAAGGAAAAGCAATACTTAGATGCTTGTTTGGTTATACTGAAGGAGTCAGTCAAAGACCAAAAAAGTAGAGGTTTTCTCCCAAGGGGGAGATGGTGTGTTGAGATTGTGTGTCCCAAATATTAATGATCTAAGATAGAGAATTATGGATGAAGCACACAAGGCATGATATTCTATTCATCCTGGTGCCACCAAGATGTACCGAGACTTG
>NW_025815621.1:0-1996 GCF_002878395.1 Capsicum annuum | reverse complement strand
TTCAACTCCTCAATACTCTTCTCACAAGATTCGAACCACAAGAACTTAACTTTCTTTTGGGTCAATCGAGTCATAGGAGATGCTATAGAGGAGAAACCCTCAATAAAACAGCGGTAATAGCCAGCTAAACCCAAGAAACTTCAGATATCAGTCGGAGAAATAGGTGTAGGCTAATTTCTAACAGCTTCAATCTTTGAGGGATCAACTCTAATACCCTCGGAAAAATGATATAACCCAAAAAAGCAACTGACCTTAGATAAAACTCACACTTACTGAACTTGGCAAATAACTTATGATCTCTAAGGGTTTGCAAGACAGTTCAGAGATGATCCAACTATTCATCCTCAGTACGGGAGTACACCAGTATATCATCGATGAACACTATGACAAAAATATCCAAATATGGTCTGAACACTCGATTCATGAGGTCCATGAAAGCAGCTGGGGCATTAGTTAACCCAAAAGACATAACAAGAAACTTAAAATGACCATAACAAGTTTGGAAAGTAGTTTTTGGGATGACACACTCCCTAACTTTGAGTTGATGATAGCCGAAACGAAGGTCTATCTTTGAGAAATAACTTGTACCTTGCAATTGGTCAAACAAATCATCTATTCTCGGAAGGGTGTACTTATTTTTAACGGTGACTTTACTCAGTTGGTGGTAATAAATACACATATGCAAAGAGCCATCTTTCTTTCTTACAAACAACACAGGAGCACCCCAAGGAGAAACACTGGGCCTTATGAAACCCTTATCTAGTAGATCTTTGAGTTGCCCTTTCAACTCCTGAAGTTCTACAGAGGCCATACAGTAAGGAGGAATAGAAATGGGCTGAGTATCAAGAAGAAGATCAATCCTAAACTCTATCTCTCTATCGGGAAGTATCCCTTGGAGATCATCCGAAAAGATATCAGAAAAATCATTGACGACGTTAACAGACTAAAGAGTTTGAGTCTCAAACTTAGTGTCTTTGACTCTAACCAAATGGTAAATACACTCCTTGGAAATAAGCTTTCTAGCTTTGAGGTACGAGATAAAATGACTCTTGGGTGACACAGGATTCCCAGACCACTTAAAGACAGATGCACCCGGAAACTGAAACTTGACCACTCGAGTCCGACAATCAATAGAGGCATAAGAAGAATACAGCCAGTCCATACCCAGAATCACATCAAAATCTACCATGTCTAACTCAATTAGATCAGCCAATAAGAATCTATGAAGAATGGTAACAGGATACTTTTTATACACTTTCTAGGCAACAATTGAATCACCCACTTGGGTAGAAACTAGGATAGGCTTAGGAATAATCTCAGGACTCATTTCAAAATTCATAGCAATCAAAGGTGTAACATATGAGAAACTGCATGCAGGATCTAACAAAGTATACACATCAAACTGAAATATACGAAGCATACTAGTAACAACATCGGGAGAGTCCTTCTGTTCCTTGCGGGATGGAAAAGTATAGAATCTATACTGGCACTGCCCACCAGCACTAATAAAAGAGGTGCCCTAAGCTGGGGCTGGGTGAGTCGCTAGAACTGGAGCACTAACAGTCTGAGTCTTGTCCTGAGGGTGATAGTCACGATGCCCTTGTCCATTCTTTGGACAATCTATAACTCTGTAACCCATGTCACCACACCTGAAACAACCCCTCGTCTGACCCCAATGCTAACCCAAATGAGCCCTACCACACGTAGGACATAAGAGATGATTTGGCTTACCGCCAGCACTGTATTGGGACCTAGATGCATATAACCAGCTACCTTGCTCCTACCTATCTCTAGGAACGAGAGCACTAGAAGATGATGGTACTAGCATAGATGAATAATCCTGATACTGAGGGCGACTCCCTCCCTGCGATCTAGTCTGACCCTGTCTGTGCTGCTCAGAGCTACTTCTCTTATTCCCTTTCATTCTATCTCTCTCCTTAATCTTGTCTGCCTTAATCTATTGGGCATGAGTCATCAGCCTAGAAAGATTCATCTC
>NW_025815620.1:0-1593 GCF_002878395.1 Capsicum annuum | reverse complement strand
TACAAGCCCAAATTTTATTAAATCATGTTACTATTATGGATTATTATCTACTGTTTACACAAACGATGGAGAAGAGTTAGTAGGAATCCCAGAAATTCACAAAGAATTTTTGACTTACAAGAGAATTACCAACATACAATTATTCTATGTTTGATTTTATTTCGCACCAGCAGAAATATTATTTGACGATATTAAACAGACTATTAATGTGGTCAAAATGGGACTAGAGATTATATTATTTCGAAAGAAATATGTGAACAGACCAAGATACCAAAAACGCAGATACCAGCATTTTACCGCAACAAAAGAGTTATTGGAATAAGCAATATATTATCAGAGTTGCTTAATAATTATTTAAATAAAAAGCCAGTTTGGATATATAATTCAAGGAACCAAACATTGATTTTATCAACTTGCAAAGAAGTTAGAGACCATGACATGGAAGAACTTAGAAAATGGGGATTAACACTCCTCAGACCAGAAGAACAACCCTTCACAAGATCTATCAGTAAGGAATTATTTTAGAAGAAGCTACGGATCAATTTTGTGAAAAAGTTGGCCAAAAATACAAAGACCACATATCCAGCAGATGTAGTAGCAAACACAACTTTATTCCAGATGTGATGCTACACTGATAAGAAGATAGAAAAACAACAGATACAACAAAAAAGAGATAACTATAGAGCGAAATAATGGAGAAGACAAGCTATTAAATTGTGAAAGTGACATGTAGATAACTTTCACAATTTTCTTTACGTAAATTGTAAAAATTTGTATAGAAAAAGTCTTAGGTTTAACAATTTTTTGTCTTTTAGTAAGTTAAGATAAAGACTTTTTTGTTAGATAGCTATAGCCTATAGCCTAGCCTTTTTGACATTTTTGTTAAAGTTTTTTAGTCTTTAAAATAGACACGTGCATGTAAAGTTTGTTTACAACTTCAACCTATAAATAAACGAGCATTTTCTCAGATAAAGGGTAAGCCTTCATGCGTTGAAGCAAAAACTTTCTCTCTTGTCTACAATAAATATTTTGCTTATTTATTTTAAAAAAAAGGTATATTTCAGTGAAAAAATCTATGGAGGAACAAAACTTAGGATTATCAAACTTACCAAAACAGGTATATTTATTCACTATTATGAATAGCTAAATTCATAATTCCTAACAATCATGATATAATAAGATAAGTTCATGTTAGTTACTTTATAGTAGAATTATTTGAAGAATAGCATGTTAAGAAGTTTATTAGCAAAGTGAAAACGGAGAAAAATCCCTAAGAACTATGCCATCCTAAAGGTGAAACCAATAAGGCAAGAAGCCGTAGTGGGGAGTAGCCAGAGTTGAGACATTGTTTAAGGGAAAAGTATTTGGATTACCATGCTAATAGTGACCGACGAACATGTTATTTAAGAATGATCTAGTATATAGTAATCTAATATGATCATATTTTGTTATGTGTATGATTGAAGGGAATATTTTAAAAATAGCAATTTTATGAAAAATGAATAATTATTTATCTGACGGAATGGTAGACAAATTTAAAATACTCATTTTGTATGCACTTAAGGATATAAAAGTAGTAGATATAAGAAAAAT
>NW_025815619.1:0-1245 GCF_002878395.1 Capsicum annuum | reverse complement strand
AATGTAAATATCATTTACATTATGAGAATTGATATTCTTGATGAACTAAAAGTGATTGACAAATTATATGATGACTCACATGTGTTATTGTACTTATTTCATCCTCTCATGATTATGATGATTTTCTTTGGGCTATGTGAGTCTTTCATATATCCTGCATATTTCTTATAAATATTTATGATGATGATGTTTATACAAATGAATACACCCCCATATACTCGGTTCCTTTCCATGGTACTGACCTACATCTTCAGATGTAGGCTGCATTTTCTCGGAATATAGGTTCAGGTGCTCAGTTCCAGGTTCAACAGTGATTCTTTGGGTACGCTGTTCTACATCCTCTATTGTGGTGAGTCCTCATGTTTCGAGGACCTAATATCTGATGTTGGTTTCACAGAATTGTTTACATTTGATAACTGAGTATGAGTCAGTTGGGGCATGTCTCAATAACTCGCTGGTTTTATTGATTTTCTTAGAGGCTTGTCAGACTAGTATAGATATTGGGAGTTGACTAATAAGTCATTTTTTATTATCTTTCTAAAATTCTTTTATTCTTAGATGATGATTACTCTATCGATATTTGAGGGTTATTTATGGAAACCTCATTGATTTGTGTTGAACTGAATGAAAATGGCTCAAAGGGTTAGCTTGGGGCTACTCGTAGCCTCAACACCGTGTGATGCTTCGGGACCTATTTTTCGGGGCGTTACAACTTGGTATCAGAGCCTAAGGTTTTAAGGTATCCTAGGGAGTCTGACAAGCCACGTTAAGTAGAGTCTTGATCATTGTGTGTAGCGCACCGCATCTATGAGCAAGAGGCTATAAGACGTTTTAGGAAAAAATGTGATTCTTTCTTTCAGAAGTCTATCGTGCTTAAAGTGTCTCTCTATGCTATTGATTCATGTTCTCCTCTTTTAGAAATATGCCTCCACGTCGAGCGAGAAGAAATAATGATGGTCAATAACCTCAACCCGCTAACCCATTGAATGAAAATGTGTCTCATACTGAATTTCGGGCAGCCTTTTAGGCACTGGCCCAAGCTGTTACTGCAAATGTTCAGGCCAACCCGGCCCCGACTCCACAGCAGTAGGGAGGTGATTCAGCTGCTGCCAGGATCCATTACTTCATGTGGATTAATCCACCAGAATTCTATGGGTCCAAGTCTGATGAGGATCCACGATTGTTTTTAGAGGAGGTGTGGAAGATTACTCAGGTGATGCATGTATCTAAGGAACATAGTGTGGA
>NW_025815618.1:0-1131 GCF_002878395.1 Capsicum annuum | reverse complement strand
ATGACATGCACACTTAATATGAAAAATTTCAGGTAACACCGGTGATAACTTAGATTTCAACTTTGTTATAGCAGTCTTGTTGTTAGAAGCGTTATCAAAAGCGATATATAAGATTTTATTTTTGATACCATAAAATGCTGCAACTTTATATATCAAGTCAGCAATAAATTGTCCAGTATGTTTACAATCTTCATCATATAAAAAAGCAAGAATACGTTTTTGCATCACGAAATTACTATCCATCCAATGACAAGTAACGGTTAAATAATCATTTTTATTTATAGTACGACCAAGATCAGAAGTTAGGGACAATCTACATTGAATAATTTTTAATAATGTTGATAAATAAAAAATAATATTGTGAATGAAGTGTAAAAATATCAGACCGACAAGTAGTTCTAGGAATACCGTTAAACATAAGATTATAAATTGCTTGTATATAATGAATAAAGGCATCAGAAGAAGGAAAATTAAAAGGCAAACAACCCATAGCTACCATTTTAACTATTTCTTCCCGATCCCTCAATTTATTATACTTCTTCGCTACATGACCGGTTGCTGGGTCCATTCTAGTTTGCGTTGACCCATCAACATCCCTACCACCTTTTGCAATATTTAACTCTCTTTTGTGATCTTCAGTTACATGTCTCATTAACGTACCCGTACCCCCTTGCTTGCCTCCACTTTTATGCTTATATATTTGTTGATAAATATTGCATTGCACCTCAATATCTGATATACGTTCAAAAAATTGTCATGCAATATTAGTTCTTTTACGAGGTTTTGGGGCACTGGGAGGACGGGAAGGGAGATTAACTGATTCAGATCTAACGTTAGCATCTCCTACTGCGGATGTCTTAGCAATATTTTCATTATCTTCGTCTAAATTAACCGCATCTACTTCATTTTCTTCTTCTATATCGTAATTTTTTTGAGCTTCTACATAATCCATATCGCAAGCACCTACACCTATTTCTTCCTCAAAAGGTGTACCAAGTGGTACCGAAGGCGAAGGCACACGGGTATATCTACTACTTGAACTACCTCTACCGCTAGTAATTTGCTTTTTACTACCACTACCGCTTCCGGGACAAAAAATTTTAACACCTTTAGTAGTGAGGTTTCTTAATT
>NW_025815617.1:0-1001 GCF_002878395.1 Capsicum annuum | reverse complement strand
TATAGAGAAAAAAAGAAAGTGTTTTCCCTTTTTGTGTAGGATTAGGACTTGCACTTTGATTCCTAGCTGTTACCAAATATATACGCGTGAAATAGCTTATCAAATATATACGGATAAAGATAAAGAAAAAGTTACCATATATGGTAGCTTGATTACCACGCAAATCCATTTAAATACATTATATGATTATATTTCTAACCAATTCGATTAATTATACAAGTCAAGTATACGTGCTTTGAACGCGTGTCTCGTGTTAATCAATAAAACTATACATAAATGAAAATTTTAATGAATTAAAATTTTTTTTTCTCACCAAAGAAAAAGATGTAGAGGAAAATTAAGCCACAATTAATGGAGCATTTATTGTACATACTAGAGGAGCAGGGCCCGTGTCACCACGGGCCCAATATTAAGATATTTATTTGTCTTTTCAATCTTGATATATTTAAATAAATTTTTTTAATAAAATGATTGCATATATTTTCTAGGATTCATCCGGAATCTAGCATGAGTTCAACATATGCTATTTTCATACGTATTTAGATAATTTAAGTTGTTAACTATTTTAATTTATAATAGTTTTTTATGTAATTTTTAAATTAATATACATTACTTTTCTTGTCCAAATTATTGTGGCATTGATAATCAATTATATATTAAAAAATAATTGAATTTTTTAATTATTGTGATTTATAATACTTTTTTTCTATTCCAATTTCAGTGACACTAATATAATTTCAAGAGTCGACCAAATATTTTATATCTTTAAAATTTTTGAAGTTGTTAATTATTGTGATTTCTAGTATTTTTCATGTAACTTTTTTGAAATATATAATAAATTAAATTATTTTTAGATATTTTAAATTGTTAACAATTGTAATTTATAATACTTTTTATGTAATTTTTGAATAATATATGCTACTCTCCTTGTTCTGAATTTTGTGTCGATGACAGCCAATTATTTTTAAAATATAATTGGCTGTCATCGACACAAAATTCAG
>NW_025815616.1:0-1179 GCF_002878395.1 Capsicum annuum | reverse complement strand
TAAGGCTAAGCATGCAATGGATATGGTGATATATTGTGAAGTACCACTTGTCTCCCTCAGCATAAGAAATCAGGAAAGAAATACAAAAATGAGAGAGTCTTATTGGTGAAAACCCCCGTGGGCATCATAAGGCGAAGGTGAGATGAGAGAAAATGAAAATGAGAGAGTCTTATTGGTGAAAACCTTTGCAGGCACCATAAGGCGATGGTGAGTGGAGAGTAATAAAAATGAGAGAGCCTTATTGGTGAAAACCCTCACGGCACCGTAAGGCGATGGAGAGTTCGAGAGAAAAGTGAAAAGTGAGAAGAAAGAGATTTTTTGGCGAAAGTCTTTTAAGATATCGTCAGTCGAATGTGATATATGAGTCCAATGGATTTGAAGAAGCGGCTCAGCAGCAAAGGCATGAACTCAACAACAAATGGGGAGTTTGGATAGGAAGATCAGGCAGCTCAATCCAAATGCATGTCATACTCATTTGAGTTGGTTGTCGTATTCAGATAAGTTTTCTTTTGAATATGGGACATTGCCCTTTTCTTTCATTTACATATTCATGATTTTTGTCTTTTTATGTCATTTATCAAAAATAAAAGTCACCATCATTTTCTTTACATTTTAAGTCAAGTCTATGTCAAAACAAACGAGAAAGGGTTTCAAAATTTACTACCAATCTTTCCAATTATATGAGGAAAAGCCAAGGAACAGCACAAGAAAGAAATATGATCGTAATTCAACATGAAGCAAAGGAAGTCTATCAACCGACAGGCTATTGGATTCGTGGAAGCATTCAGATTTGGGAAAAGAGTGCACCTCAGGGGCATGTAAAATGAAAACCCATTGTTTGAGTCAGAACTCATTTCCTCAATATGGATCCTGGTCGATGATGCGGCAAGACAGGGCAAGTGTTAGCGATTTAGAACAAAGATGAAAAGAACGAGTGCTGGGCAGATACCTGAGAAGCCAAGATCTGCAAACCACCACTAAGTTTCTAACTGACAAATTTTCTTTGTTGAAATAGGGGAAAATTTGCTTCACTTAATTCAGCTACCATTGGAAATGCACATCCGTGGGATTTTACTTTTGTTCAGGACCCTCCTGAAAAATGGGATTTTACTTTATGTTCAGGACCCTCCTGAAAAATGGGATTTTACTTTCTGTTCAGGACCCTCATGAAAAATGGGA
>NW_025815615.1:0-1143 GCF_002878395.1 Capsicum annuum | reverse complement strand
TCTTCTTAAGTGGGGAGATCCTGTACAAACGAACCCCAGACTTGAACTTGTTGAGATGTGTTAATATTCAGGAAGCTGAAAGAATCATGAATGAGGTACATTCGGGGGTGTGCGGTTCGCATATGAATGGCTATGTTTTAGCGAAGAAGATCATGCGGGCAGGATATTATTGGATAACTATGGAGCGAGATTGCTTTCGCTTTGTTCGCAAGTGTCATCAGTGTCAAATTCATGGTGATTTGATTCACTCGCCACCTTCAGAGCTGCATCCTATGTCTGCTCCTTGGCCATTTGTTGCTTGGGGCATGGATGTAATTGGTCCAATAGAACCAAAAGCTTCTAATGGGCATCAATTCATACTGGTCGCTATTGACTATTTCACCAAATGGGTAGAAGCTGCTACTTTCAAATCAGTCACGAAGAAAATAGTAGTGGATTTTGTTCATTCAAACATCATATGTCGTTTTGGTATACCAAAGTCCATTGTCACAGACAACGCAACCAATCTCAATAGTCATCTAATGAAGGAAGTTTGTGAGCAATTCAAGATCGTGCATCATCATTTCACCCCTTACCGTCCTAAAGCAAATAGAGCCGTTGAAGCAGCAAACAAGAATATTAAAAAGATTCTTAGGAAAATGGTCCAAGGATCTCGACGACAGTGGCATGAGAAATTACCATTTGCTCTTTTAGCATATCGTACAACTATCCGTACATCGACTGGCGCAACTCCTTATTTACTAGTCTATGGGACCGAAGCTGTAATACCCGCAGAAGTCGAAATTCCTCGCTTCGAATCATTAGTGAAGCCGAAATTGATTATACTGAATGGGTCAAGTCTAGACTAGAACAATTATCATTAATAGATGAAAAGAGGTTGACTGCAGTTTGCTTCGGTCAATTATACCAGAAAAGGATGGCGCGAGCTTACAATAAGAAGGTACGTCCTAGAAAATTCGAGGCCGGCCAACTTGTGGTAAAATGTATCCTTTCACACCAAGAAGAGGCTAAAGGAAAGTTTGCTCCAAACTGGCAAGGTCCATACATAGTCAGACAAGTATTATCAAATGGGGTTTTGCAACTTACGGATCTGGATGGAAAAATGATAGAAAAAGCTATCAATGCCGATTCAGTCAAAAGATA
>NW_025815614.1:0-1722 GCF_002878395.1 Capsicum annuum | reverse complement strand
AAAGCATCCCTACATGCTAATTGTTGCATTTTTAAGGGTAACGTGGTCATTTGACGGACTGATTTTTGAAAAAAAAAATATAATAATAATAAAAAATTGTTAGGAGTAAGGTGTGTAGGCAAAAATGAAAAAGAAAGAAAAAAATAGAAAAAAAAGTGAGTCGAAAAGAATGAAAAAAAAGAGAGGAATGTCGTAGTTTATTTTAGAATTCTTTATGGCTTTTGTTCTTCACGATCCAAAAACTCAAAAAGATTTTTTTACGTTTTACATTCTAGCTGAAAATCCAAAAGGTTTTTTTCATTTGTTTTTGGTAGTGTCTCTTAAGTTAGGGTCAATTTATTAGTTAATCATTAATTGTCCAATATGGATGAACTACACATACCTGATTCTCTTCCCTTGGGTTGGGATACGTAGGCAACCCTCGGTGGGTTCGGTAATTCTTTGTGTTGGCCCATTCGTTCCACCAAATTACCAAAACCCCTCCAGACCCAATTTTCAGCCTAGGCCCGAGTATAAGAAGGAGAAGACGGTCAAAAATCAATTCACACCTCTTGGGGAGTCATATACTAGCTTGTTTGATAGGTTGAGAAAGTTGAAGGTTTTAAGCCCAATTCAAGGAAGGCTTTCAAATCCACCGTCGAGGAATCTCGATTATTCTTTAAGGTGTGCATACTGTTCTGATATGCCAGGCCATGATATTGAGAAATGCTGGCATTTAAAGAGAGCTGTCCAAGATTTAATTGACACGAACCAGATGCTGGTCCAGGCCCCGGAGGGTCCAAACATTAACCAGAATCCGCTGCCAACCCATGCTGAAGCCAATATGTTAGAATTGATATATGATGGGAAAGAGTCTTCGAAGGGTTATAAGCCTATTGTCAAGATACAGACCATTGAGGAGAAATCGGTGAATGTAGCGGAGTCTTTGAAAGCAATGTCATTGATCTAGGAAGGAATGAGAGAAGATAAATCCCAAGAAAGCACAAAGAAATCCCTGATCACAGTACAGGGCGCTAGAAGGTATGTTGATTTAAGTCAGGATAAACCTAAGTTGATAGTGGTGGGAGCTCTGAGTCAGCCCATCTTGATGGTGAAAGGAGCATTGGCAGCGCCTATTGTCCTCAAACCGGTAACCCAACCTCCGATAGTTGATACGAAAAGGGTTCCCTGGAATTATGGGCGGACTATGATGACCTATCACGAGAAAGAAGTTGTGGAAGATGTAGATGAGGTAGGGGGTTTGACTAGGTCAGGAAGATGCTTCGTGCCTGAAAACTTAAGAAAGTCCAAGCCAACGGCAAGTGGACTGTCATCTATCAAAAAGCCCATCACCGAAGAAGAAGCTGAAGAATTTTTGAAAAAGATGAAATTGCCAGAGTATTCAATATTAGACCAGCTGAAGAAATCCCTGCTCAAATTTCCTTTTTATCTTTGTTGTTGCAATCCAAGGAGCATCGTGATGTTTTACTGAAGGTATTAAATGAAACATATGTTCCAAGGGAGATTACAATCAACCAACTTGAGAAAATGGTTGGAAAAATCTTTGAGGTCAATCGGATCAGCTTTTCTGACGATGAATTGCTTGTTGAAGGTACAGGGCATAATCGGGGCCTTTACATTATAGTGAAGTGTGAAGATTTCTACGTCACTCATGTTATGATTGATGGAGGTTCAGGTGCAAATATTTGCCCTATTTCTACTTTGCAAAAGTTGAATATTGGT
>NW_025815613.1:0-1063 GCF_002878395.1 Capsicum annuum | reverse complement strand
GTAGACTGATTTCGCTCAGTACTTCTGTTCGGCAAATTGGAGTCATGAATGTGGTCTGTCCCATCGACATATGTTTGCATCAAAAATCCCAAGGGGTTGGGAATCTTCTACTCCTGTCGAATTTTTTTAAGATAACGTATTGTGTGTTATTACAGGATGGATTTGTCCGCCAAGTCTAGAGTTCTGATGGTTGTCAAGGTGCCCAAAGTTAATCAAATGGTGGGAAATGTTTAACTATGTTGATCAGCAGAAACTGATTAAAATATTAGGTGATCTTACGGAACTTCTGCATGTTACCCCTCGTCCAGATTTAATAGAGGATTTGTTGACCTTTTGGGATCCGAGTAGTTTGGTATTCAGGTTTGGGGGATGTAAAATGACTCCTACTTTGGCAGAAATATCCGGTTTGTTGCATTTTCCCTATATCGAGAAGGATATGATTCGAGCACGAAATCATACTGGCGTGAGATTTTTGTAGTCTTGTGGTTTAAAAAGTAAGGGTATCCGTTTGGGTTGTTTAAGTGATTCATGGTTTCCCTAGATTTTTTGTTCGCTAGATTCGGGCCCTCGGAAGGTTTTGATTGCTTGGGATGAATTTCATGTGACTAAGGAGAAGTGGGAGAGAAAGCATCTTGAAGTCTTCACCCTCGCTTTGTTAGGTAGTTTAGTGTTTCCCCTAGAAGAAAGACGTATTAATACCCGTTTGCAATCTATGGTGATGGCCCTATTTCATAAGGATCAAAACGACAAGGGCATTAATCAAAAGGGCAAGTTCATTCTCATACCCATGATCTTAACAGAAATATATAAGGCTTTAATCGAAGTGAAAAGGGGAAGGAGATTTTTTTAGGGCAGTAACCTGATATTGCAGTTATGGATGATGGAGAATTTGCATGCACCTTCTTTAGTTAGACCAGACGTGTTAGATCGTTGTATTCCCAATCGAGTGAAAGCCATGGACTCCAGGTTGCATTTGGATAAATTCTCGCTACCCGTGGGAGTCGAGGCTTGGATTGAATTTCTTGAATCAAGAACCAGGGATAACATTTTGTGGACTTATCTG
>NW_025815612.1:0-1332 GCF_002878395.1 Capsicum annuum | reverse complement strand
AAGCACTAACTAAGGAAGGCGCGGGCATAAATTGATATCTCTGGAATTAAGGGAAGTCCCCTCCATAGAATCTGGAATGACCAAATCCCTGCTGCTTGGATCTAGCTATTTTATTCCCTCTTACTCTCTCTCTCTCTTTTTCACCTTATCAGCTTTAATCTGTTGGGCATGCATCATTAATCGATAAAGGTCCATCTCCTTATTAAGCATAACAGATCTACACTCTTTCACAATATAACTCGACACACCGGTCACGAACTTACTCATAATGGTCCTGGAGTCATCCATTATACTAGGTGCATATTTGGACAACTGATTAAATCTAAGGGTCATGGAGCCTTGTCACAAATTCATAAATTCCTCTATAATTGTTTCCCTCATCTCAAGAGGAAAGAATTTATCCAAGAACGCATCCTGGAATAACTACCAAGTCATGGGAGCGGGATCCTCCACTCTACTTTCCCTCCATACTTCCACCCAATCATATGCAGCATCTTTCGTTCGATAGGCAGCCAATTCAACACTCTCCTCCTCAGTCACGTGCATAATCTGGGTGATCTTTCTCACTTCATCCAAGTACATTTGTGGGTCTTCACCTACCTTCCACCCATAGAACTCAGGTGGATTTATCTTTATAAAGTCACAAACCCGAGCTGCAGCAAAATTATTCTCTTGCGGAAGTGGAACAGTAGCCTGGTTGTTAGCTTGAGTATTGCGGTAACTGCCTGGGCTACCACCTAAAAATCTGCCTAGAATTATGCATGTGACACATGCTCGTTCAGGGGATCAATGGGTTAAGGTTGCTTATTGTTTCTATGAGCTCAACGAGGAGACATTTTCTGTCATAAGAGAGCACGAATTAATAGCAGAGAGAAATAGTCGTAGGCACGATAGACTTTTGAATGAAAAATATGACTTTCCCTAAAACTTCTTATAGCCTCTAGCTCATAGATATGGCGCGCTACACACCGATGATCAAGAATCTACATAACATGGCTTGCCTGTCATCACTTCTAAAACTCACTTTGACAATGGTCATGCTAATATAAGAGAGAATGACATATCATAAACATACTGGAATAAGATACGAAACTAGCCTGTCGAATCCAAAATACTGAAATTCTGTACATACCAACCCTTTAGCCTAACAAAGCCTCTATACATCAAAATCAAGGAGACAATGTGACGAACCCCCAAATGACTCAAAAAGTAATGAAAGCTATAACAATAAAACGGTATCACAAAATTATAAACACGGTCCTCGAACCATGGGGACTCACCACTAAGAAGACGAAAACAGGCACCCGAATATATATCACTAACGCGGCTGAG
>NW_025815611.1:0-1864 GCF_002878395.1 Capsicum annuum | reverse complement strand
TGTTGTGTCATGAACGTTCTCATCCTGATCTTCAACTTCTATAGAATTATCACAATCTGCTTTAATAACATTCTCCTCTATACTATCAACCACGGGCTTGCCCTTGGATGGATTTTCCAACACCTTATCACTCCTAGTTGTAATAGCCAAATATGATCCATCTTTTCTTAGATTTTGAATAGTGTCACTTGGTAAAGTGCCAGCTTTCCTTTGATTGAATGCCACCGATAGTTGACTCATTTGTTGTTCTAGCTGTTTTATTGAAGTGGAATGCGAGTCAACCAATTGATTCATTAAGGACAAATTATTTTTTACCTCAGCTACTCCCGTATTGGTTGCCTCCACTCCTTTTAACAGCTTAGCCATCATTTCCTCCATGGACATCTTCCCAGACCTAGGTGCAACAGCTTTACAATTTCCAGGAGGGACATACAAACCGCTCCTGTCATTCTTATTCTTCCAATTCCCTTAGTCTCGATCCTTGTATCCGGATTTTTCATAATAGTTCCTACCTTGGTTTCCTTGGACATTGCCTTGGAAACCCCCCTAATTATTTAAGCCATTTGTTTCCTCCTCAGAATTAGAGTCATCTCTTCCCTGTGATACAATAGCTTTGACCTTTTCTGTCTTCCCTTATAATAAATGCTTAGTAAGAAGGTCCATCTGTATTTTCATGTGAGCCATATCCTGGTCACGTTCCTCTTCTCTTCGCCCCTGTTCTGCCGTCATGCCACTAGATACAGTCGAGCTTGCTACCTCAGAATCCCTAGTATGCTAAGCTCTACTCTGCTTTGTCATACGATCCAGCATATCGCATACCTAAGTAAAAGTAAGGTCCATGAATGACCCACCCGCAGCATTATCTACCACTGGCTTAGTCACTGAGTTCAAAGCCCTATATAATATTTTCATCAAGTGGACATTGGCCATCTGATGATTTGGGCACTGCATAAGCTTCTTCTTGAACCTCTCCCATGTCTCGTGGAGAGCTTCAATTGAAAGCTGTCTGAAATTGCTTATCTCATCTCTTAATTGTGCTCTCTTGGATGGCAGAAAGAATCTTTCTAGGAAAGCTTCTTTCAGCTGCCTCCAATTAGTAATAGAGTCAGGAGTTAGCCTGTTTAACCATAGAGTTGCCTCTCCAGATAGAGATAATAGAAATAAGCGCAACCGGATCATATTCTGTCCAACCCCTGGATTGTCAAATGATTTGCATGTTGAGATAAAATTAGTCAGATGCATATTCGGATCGTCGCCTGCAAGTCCACCAAATAACCCTTTGAGTTACAATAGCTGGATCATGGTGCTAGTGATATTGAACTTGGCTCCGGGTGCCAAGGGTAGAGGAATAATAGCCCCTGTGGCACCAGCCCCATCCAAGTCGTCATCATCATTATCAAAAGAAACCTGCACAGCTCGGTGTTTAGGTCTCATTCTAGCTTAACGATCTCTGTTGACATTCCTGTTTACTGGTGCAACCACATCATCTGCATGCCTTGGATTTAATAACTCATCATCACCTAGGTCCTCATCATCAAGATTTGGTACCCGACCTGGGTTATCAGCATTCTGTTGATTTACTTGTGCAACTACCAATGCAGCTAATCTAGCCTGCTCCTGTTGAGTAGCCATCCTTTCAAGGTGTCGTTGCACATCCATTCTTCCAATGAGATGTGGTTCAGGATTTATAGGTAATAATGGCTGACCAGAACTTCGTGTATTTGGCATGCACTCCACTAAACCTGAACAAAACAAAAACAACAAACAAAAAGTAAAATTTGAGAATCTTTGACCAAATGGTCTATTAACTATCACAAACTTAGTTGACAACCGTATTCCCCAGCAACGGTGACAAAATTTGATA
>NW_025815610.1:0-1114 GCF_002878395.1 Capsicum annuum | reverse complement strand
AGTCAAGTCATCCCCTCTGATTCTTATAAGACGTACCTTTTAGTCGAGTCATCCCCTTTGATTCCTATAAGACGTACCTTTTAGTCGAGCATTCCTATTGATTCCTATAAGACGTACCTTTTAGTCGAGTCATTCCTATTGATTCTTATAAGATGTACCTTTTAGTCGAGTCATCCCCTTTGATTCCTATAAGACGTACCTTTTAATCAAGTCATTCCCTTTGATTTCTATAAGACTTACATTTTAGTCGAGTCATTCCTATTGATTCCTATAAGATGTACCTTTTAATCGAGTCATACCCTTTGATTCCTATAAGACATACCTTTTAGTCAGGTCATTTCCCTTGACCCCTATAAGACAAACCTTTTAGTCGAGTCTTTCCTATTTATTCCTATAAGACATACCGTTTTGTCGATTCATCCCCTTTGATTCCTATAAGACGTACCTTTTAGTTGAGTCATTCCCTTTGATTCCTATAAGACGTACCTTTTAGTTGAGTCATTCCAATTAACTCATAGAGAATGCATTTCTTTGCTTTGGATAATATTGTTTTCCAGTTTTGATGTGATTTCAGGAGCATGCCCGAAGCACGGAGTGAATAAATGGAAAACCAAGCAACAAGGTGACAAAATTGAAAGTTAAACAGATTGAAAAATAGCAAGTCAGGAGCCCGCCTATAGAACAGGGTAAAAAAATTGAAAGTATAGAAACAAGTTGATGAAATAGCAAGTCAGGAGCCCACCTGCAGAAAAGGGTGAAGAAATTGAAAGCATAGCAACAAGTTGATGAAATAACAAGTCAGGAGCTCGCTTGGAGAACGGGGTGTAGAAATTGAAAAGCATAGGAACAAGTTGATGAAATAGCAAGTTAGGAACCTGCTTGGAGAACAGGGTGTGGAAATTGAAAGGCAAGCAACAAGTTAAAGAAATGGAAAGTCAGGAGCCCGCCTGAAGAATAGGGTGATGAAACTCAAGTCGAGTCTAAAAGAAGCTGTATAGATAGGATTTTGTAATTTCATTTATGTTTTAACTTGTAATTTTTATTTTTGATGTAATGACAGAGCCGCAGAACGAAACCTCGAGGGAACCTCACTCGACTCTCCAATTCGGTATTG
>NW_025815608.1:0-1870 GCF_002878395.1 Capsicum annuum | reverse complement strand
GAACTCGCCTAACTATTTGTAGTCGGAGGTTAAAGGGAGAAATTTTATAGAACTGTTGGTTGGGAGAGAGTTGAGAGAAGCTGGAGAGAGAGAGAGAGAGAGAGTAGTTGATTTGAATTGGAGAGGGGTGTAGGTTGGGTTGATTTGTATTTTATAGATTAGAAAGTTTTAAAAATATTAATCAAGTCCGAAATTAACTTAATCAAGTTTTCTAATGATGTTTGACCCTTTAAGTTGGTCAATGTCACCAATCCTTCATTCAATACTTAAAAGACACCTTTCCTTCAATTTTCTCAAGATGGTTGACGGTAGCGGTTAGCAGTGGATGTAGGTTTAATTATAGGGAAAAGGCTTAAATATGCCACTGAACTATCAGAAATGGCTCATTTATGTCATCCATTAAAAGTTGAGCTCACTCATGCCATCGCCGTTACAAAACCAACTCATCCATGCCATTACTTTTCAATGGTGGTTTTCAAAAACAACTTTGCCATGTAGCATTTTATTGGAGGTCCACATCATTAATTAAAATAAGCAAAAAGACTCAAATATGCCATTGAACTATCAGAAATGACTTATTTATGCAATCAGTTAAAAGGTTGGCTCATTCATGCCATCACCGTTATAAAATCAACTCACTTATGCAATTACTTTTTAATGATAGGTTTTTAAAAATAATTTTGCCACGTTGTCTTTTATTAGAAGTCCACACCATTAATTAAAAGAAGTCGATATTAATTTCAAAATATCTGAAATTAGTCAGTATCGAGATTATTTATTCCAGCATTTATACCATAATGATGGGAGAAGTTATATCATATATATGGTGGGATAATTGAAATAGCAGACTTCTTTTAAGCCGTTATTTGAAAATAATTTTTCAACAATATATGCTCCACTAATTCGTGATGGAAGAAGTTATCTCATATGCATGGCGGGATAATGGGGATAACAGACTTCTTTTAAGTCGTTATTTAGAAATAATTTTTTCAATAACGTATACTCCCCTAATTCGTGATGGGAGAATGGAGAAGTTCTATTGGTACGCCTCTTCCTTTTTCTTGCTAGCCCTAATTGTTCATTGGTTTATTTTCTTGCAACTTTGGAGTATATATTGGAGTCACTGGAATTAAAACTAATTAGTTACTGTAGGATAGAATTTTTTAGGTTTCTGTTAAGCGTTGCATTTATAATGATTTAGAATCAACTATAAATAGCCAAAAGATATACATTAATCACCATTTTTCTGATTAGAAAAATAGTTGTTGTTGTAGGAAAAAAATATTTTGATGGGTGTGGGTCAGGTTATGTTAAATGAATTGGTTGTTTTTAATAGGTCTAAGATATGTTGAAATTAATATTAATTTATTTTAATTAATGTCGCAGGCATCTAATAAAAGGTCACATGACAAAACTATTTTTGAAAACCCATCATTAAAAAGTAATGACATGGGTAAGCTGATTTTATAATGACGATGGCATGAATGAGCTGAAATTTTAACTGATGACATAAATGAGCCATTTTTTATAGTTTAGTGGCATATTTGAGCTTTTTTCCTTATTTTAATTAATGACGTGGACCTTTAATAAAAGGCCACATGGCAAAGCTGTTTTTGAAAACCACCATCAAAAATTAATGACATGGATAAGCCGATTTTGTAACGGTGATGGCATGAATGAGCCAAACTTTTAACTGATGGCATAAATAAGCCATTTTTGATAGTTCAATGGAATATTTGAGCTTTTTCCCTTAATTATATATTACAATTAGTCTCCTTTTGTACATTCTACCCTCCTAAGACCCACGAGTGGGATTACATAGCCTCATACCTGCCAGTAGGATTACATGGCTATGCTGTTGTACTGACCG
>NW_025815607.1:0-6334 GCF_002878395.1 Capsicum annuum | reverse complement strand
TATGCAATTAGTTTCTAAAACCCACGGTTGAATCTTGAGTTTCTTGGGTTTTTATTTTGAAACCCTAAGGAGAGTTCTTGAGCAATTTTGATGAATGAAGGTGTATTTTGGGGTCTTTGGAAACTGAATTTCATTGTTTATGACTAAATAAGGGTGGGAAAAGGACCATTTTCCCTCCAAAATGGAGTGTTTAAGTCACTTGAAACCATTACATAGGCGCCGCCTATGCTATCGCATATGCTTTCCAGTGGCCATGTGCGATTGGTTAGGTGATACATACTACTTTGAAAGGCCATAACTTCTTGATCGAGTGCCGGTTTTTAGCAAAAATTGGTATCGTTGGAAAGCTAACTCGAAAATCTATCATTTTACACATAGTAGGTTCTCTAATTTGACATATACAAAGAGTCATGGTCGATAGAAGTTGACACAAATTATAATGTCCACTTAAACTTAATCGATCGAAGTAGTTTTCAACTCGTCCTTGAGTCAAAGGACCTCTACGGTCTAAATTCAAGCTTGTATGGATTCACATACTACACAAATAATTTACATGCCATATTGGCATAGGATTTATGGATTCGGGATTATCAACACATCGAAATCATGGTTTATATTGTAGCCCGAAATGTGAGGCGTTACATTATCCCCCCTTAGGATCATTCATCCCCGAATGATGATGCGGAGCACAGACAAACAGGATTTTAATTATAATAAGGACTAGGAAAGATAAGATAGGAATAGTACCTTCTTTCCCTTCATCCATCGAAGCAAAAAAATTGGGATATCTAATTCTCATGTCATCTTCTGACTCCCAAGTTGCTTCTTTAACCTTATGATTCCTCCACAATACCTTCACTGAGGCTATCTCTTTGCTTCTTAACTTTCGAACTTGACAATCTAAAATTTCAACGGGCTCTTCTTCGTAAGACAAGGAATATTTCACTTTGACACCCTCTACTGGCAATACCAAAGAATGATCTCCAATATATTTCTTCAACATGGATACATGGAATACCGGATGAACAGAACCCAAACTAGCAGGCAATCTAGCTCATAAGCAACTGCACCAATCTTTCTTAGAATCTGATATGGTCCTATATAGTGAGGGCTCAATTTACCCTTTTTTCCAAACCACATAACTCCTTTCATAGGAGAAACCTTGAGAAATACCCAATCACCAACTTCTAACTCTAATTCTGTTCTACGAACATCGACATAGGACTTCTGACGACTCTGAGCAGTCTTGAGTCGTTCTCTAATGATCTTCACTTTCTCCATCGCTTGATGAACAAGATCAGGCCCATACAACTGAATCTTACCCACTTCATACCATCCTATCGGAGACCTACATCTCCTCCCATACAAAGCCTCAAAAGGAGCTATCTTGATGCTGGCATGGTAACTATTATTGTAAGCAAATTCAATCAGTGACAGGTGATCTACCCAACTCCCTTTGAAATCAATGACACATGCCTTCAACATATCCTTGAGGGTCTGAATGGTACGCTCAGCTTGTCCATCCATCTGAGGGTGGAAAGCTGTGCTCAAATTCACTTGTGTACCTAAACCTTTTTGAAAAGATCTCCAGAACTGAGATGAAAACTGCGTACCTCTATCGGATATAATGGACACTGATGCCTCATGCAACCGAACTATCTCCTCCATGTAAATCTTAGGATAACCCTCTCCCTAATAATTAGTCCTCACAGGCAAAAAGTGGGCTGACTTTGTCTACTGATCTACAATCACCCATATAGAATCATACTGCTTTCGGGATCTCGGAAGTCCTATAATGAAGTCCATGTTTATCATCTCCCACTTTCATAAAGGCAGGGCTATCTCTTGGGAAGTACCACCTGGCCTCATGTGTTCTACCTTCACTTGTTGACAATTCAAACACTTGGACACGAAATCAGCTACATCATGTTTCATGTTATTCCACCAATACAAGGTTTTTAGATCATGGTATATCTTAGCAGAGCCTGGGTGAATGACATACCTCAAAGTGTGTGCCTCAAGGATTCTTTCCCGCAGTCCATCAACATTCGGAACGTAAAACCTACCCTGAAATCTCAGAATACCATCACCACCAATTTCAAAGGACATAAACTTTTATTGACCCATATCTTTCTTGATTTGGATCAACATAGGATCTTCAACCTGCTTCTCCTTAATTTCAGCACAAAGGGATGACTTAGCTAACTCATGAACAATCACCCCTCTATCTTCGGAATCTAAGAGTCGTATTTCCAGATTTGCAAGGCGGTGAATATCCTTCACCATATCTTTCTTTCCTTCTTCTAAATGACAAAGGCTGCCTATAGACAACCTGCTGAGGGCGTCAGCTACAACATTTGCCTTGCTCGGATGGTAATGCAGGATCATATCAAAGTCTTTCAGAAGCTCCATCCAGCGCCTCTGCCTGAGGTTTGATTCTTTCTGCAAGAAAACATACTGCAGACTCTTGTGGTTAGTAAGGATATCAACGTGAACACCATACAAGTAGTGCCTCCAAATCTTAAGTGCAAACACCACAGCCACTAACTCCAAATCATGGGTGGGGTAGTTTCGCTCGTGCACCTTCAACTGCCTAGATGCATATGCCACTACCTTACCATGCTGCATCAATATACAACCAAGTCCTACATGGGATTCATCACAGTATACCAAAAAGTCATCTACACCCTCGGGAAGGGTCAAACCAGGAGCAGTGGTCAGTTTGTCTTTCAACTTCTCAAAACTATACTCACACAGATTAGACCACACAAACTTTACATTTTCTTGAGTCAATTTAGTGAGTGGAGAAGCTATGGAAGAAAAACTCTCTACGAACCTTCTGTAATACCCCATCAAACCCAAGAAGCTCCAAATATCGGTTGGAGTTGTGGGTATAGGCCATTTCCTCACTGCCTCAACTTTCTGGGGATCCACTCTTATCCCGTCACTGGACACAATATGCCCCAAGAAGGCAATAACATCTAACCATAATTCACACTTAAAAAATTTGGCATACAGCTGATGATCCTTAAGGGTCTGAAGAGTAATTTGGAGGTGATTGGAGTGATCCTCTTTACTCTTTGAATAGATCAGAATATCATCAATAAATACAATGATGAACAAGTCAAGAAACTGACGGAATACTCTATTCGTAAGATCCATGAAGGTTACAGGGGCGTTAGTCAACCCAAAGGACATGATTAGAAATTCGTAGTGACTATATCAGGTTTGGAAGGCTGTCTTGGGTATGTTTGACTCCCTAAATTTCAACTGATGATAAATCGAGCGAAGTTTTATTTTTGAAAAACACTTGGCACCCTGAAGCTGGTCAAAAAGGTCGTCAATCCTAGGAAGAGGATATTTATTTTTTATCGTGACCTTATTTAGCTGACAGTAGTCTATGCACATACGAAGGGAACCATCTTTGTTTTGCACGAAAAGTACAGGCGCGCCCCAAGGAAACACACTGGGGCATATAAAACCTTTATCTAGGAGATCTGCTAACTGTTCTTTCAACTCTTTTAGTTCTGCAGGAGCCATTCTATATGGCGGAATGAAAATAGGATGAGTGTCTGGCAACACATTAATACCAAACTCAATCTCCCTATTAGGTGGTATTCCTAGGAGATCATTTAGAAAGACTTCTGGGAATTCTTTTAATACGGGAACAAATTGAAGAGTAAGAGTCTCGACATTGGCGTCCTTAACTCGGATAAGGTGGTACAAGGAACCTTTAGAAATAAGTTTATGGGCTCTGAGATAGGATATAAAGTGCCCTCTGGGTGCTAAAGAATGTCCTTCCCACTCTATCACTGGTTCCTTCAGGAAATAAAAGTGACCCTTCGAGTCCTACAATCTAATGTGGCATAGCACGAATGGAGCCAATCCATTCCCAATATAGCATCAAAAGCAACCATATCTAACTCTATGAGATCTGCTAGCGTATCCCGGCTACCAACAGTCACAATACAACCCCTGTATACCCTCCTAGCAACAATAGAATCCCCCACCAGGGTGGAAACAGAAAAGGGTTCATAAATTACACTGGGCTCAAACACGAAACCAACAGCCACATAAGGGGTCACATAGGATAAAGTAGACCCGGGATCAAGTAACACATAAACATCACGGGAAAAGATTTGTGACGTACTGGTAACAACATCTGAGGAAAATTTCACCTCCTAGAGGTTGGTTAAAGCATATAACCGGTTGCGACTGTTCCCAACAGCTGAAAGGGCACCCTTATGAGGAGGAGCCATGAACGTGGCTTGGGGCTTAATCCCCTCCGCATTTCCTCCAGCAGAAGGGCAATCTTTCTGAAAGTGACCTACCTCGCCACAAGTATAACAATTTTTCCCCTCAAAATAACACCTCCCTGAGCGATTCTTCCCATAAGTCTCGCATCGTGGATGAGTACGATGCTGTTGGGCCACACTACCCTGTGACTGAGTATCTGGGGCTCTGAATCCATGAGGAGTCTGAAAACTCTACGATCGTCTGTCTACTGGTGGTCTGGGTGCTGGCGGCTGACTGTGCATTACTCTAAAACTTCTTCTTTTTTCATCTATTTCCCCATCTGTCGCTCTATGGTTCGCTGTGATTCTGATCCGCAGTTCTGGCTCTCTTTGCTTGCCTATCTTTCTCTCTTGTTTCTGAAATTTTGTTTTTCTTCTCTTCTATCTACTGCATATGAATGGTCAGTCGATCAAAGTCTAGCTCCTTATTTTGAACATAGCCCCCTGGCACTCAAGTACTAGGTTATCAGCAAGGCCGGATGCAAATTTCCTTATCTGGGCTCTCATATTACTAGTCAACTCTAATGCATAGCAGGCTAGTTTATTAAACTTCAAAGTGTACTCCTGGACACTCTTACTACCCTGCTTCAGATTCATAAACACTTCCGCCTTGGCCTCCCTAAACTCTAGAGGAAACAATCAATCAAGGAAAGCTTCCACAAATTTGCCCAAAACTGTGGGCTCAACACTCTCACCTTTTGCATCCTCCCAGTCGACATACCACTGATTCACAACATCCTTGAGCTGATAAGTTGCTAGTTCCACCCTTTTAAGCTCATCCACATGTATTACCTTAAAGATCTTTTCCATCTTATCCACGAACTCCTGTGGATCTTTCTCCACCTTGATTCCAGTAAACTTAGGTGGGTTCATCTTTAAGAAATATCCGACCCTAGTAGCCTCAGACATAATAGATGCAAACCTAACATCTTCTGATCGTTGAGCCTGGTTAGCTACCAACTGTGTCCGTATATAAATAGACCGTCTGAATTATACATTTGAAATATCTCCCTTAGCAGTTGGGGGACGGTTGACATTAGTCCGCAGAGACCGAGGTGGACTGGCCGGGACTGGAGGGACTCCCAGAGTAGGGACAGGTTTTGGAGTGGGAACTCTGTTACGGGTCCGCATCCCATGGGTGGGATAGACCTCATCTGTTTGAGCATTCTGGTCAATGATGCAACGGGGAGGCATAACTGTGTTTATAGGATACAAGAGATCATTGATTAGGGGATAGTTTAGACTCTGAAGCACGAACAAAATCACAAAAAAGGGAAACATTTCCTAAATGCCTAGCAAACTCCTGCTTAAAAGTGTGGCGCACTACACACCCATAAATAGGACTCTACTCGATGTGATTTCGCACATACCCTGGGACCATAAACCATTCTTTGATACCAAGTGTGTCACGACCCGAACCAGGGCCTTGGCCATGATGAGTATCTCGAACCATAAAGGCCTGAGACACCCCTATCTGTATGGTAATCATGCACATAACTCATATGATAAAGAAGTCCTGAAGATAAATAACATTACGGACATATGGTCAAGAGTCATATGAAAGCAATAATAGGGAATAATGTCCCATAATCTCAAACAACATCTCTATAATGTCTGTGAAATCTCTACTACATGACTAAAACAAATGTCTATCTGAAAACTGGGCAAGGCCCTCAGTAGACCCAAAACTAACAAATGATAAATGATACTGCCAGATAATCAGGCCATCCGGAATATAGAAGGATCACCAAGTGACTCTACAAATCTGTCTGAGGAATCTACTAATTTTCTGGACCCCTAGACTGTGCCTCCGAACATGGAAGGAAGGGGGTCAATACAAAAGTACTGGTACGCAGAGATATCAAAAAAACAAAAATACAATATTTTACAAAATATAAGTGAGAGCCATTATAATGAAGTTTCATATCAAGTCATTTGAAAATACATAGGCATAATGTAATTGTTTTCAACAATAATGTAAGGGAATTGAGCTAGGTGGAATACCCTACATATCACATTTACACCAACTGTCAAATCTC
>NW_025815606.1:0-1090 GCF_002878395.1 Capsicum annuum | reverse complement strand
AAAAAGGTCGTCAATCCTAAGAAGAGGATATTTATTTTTAATCGTGACCTTATTCAACTGACGGTAGTCTATGCACATCCGAAGGGTCCCATCCTTCTTTCGCACGAAGAGCACGGGTGCAACTCATGGGGAAACACTAGGACGAATAAAACCTTTATCTAGGAGGTCTGCAAGATGTTCCTTTTACTCCTTTATTTCCGCAGGAGCCATTCTATATGGCGGAATAGAAATAGGACGAGTGTCTGGCAACACATCAATGCCAAAATTTATCTCCCTATCAGGGGGTATCCCTGGGAGTTCTTTGGGAAAGACTTCTAGGAATTCATTCACTACAGGGACTGACTGTAGAGGAAGGTTTCCAACTTTTGAATCTTTTACTCAGATTAGATGATACATACAACCTTTGGAGATAAGCTTTCAGGCTCTAAGATAAGAGATAAAGTGACCTCTAGGTTCCACAGAACTCCCTGCCCATACAACTGGTGTCTCATTCAGGAAAAAAAAGTGACCTTTCGGGTTTTGCAATCTAGGGTGGCATAACACGAATGGATCCAGTCCATCCCGAGGATGGCATCAAAATCTATCATATCCAGTTCTATAAGTTCTACCACAGTTTTCCTACTATGAATAGACACGACACAATTTCTATATACCCTTCTAGCAACAACAGAATCACCTACAGGAGTAAAAACAGAGAAGGGTTCTACAATAACTTTGGGCTCAAACCCGAAACCAACAGCCACATAAGGGGTCTTATAAGATAAAGTAGACCTGGGATCAAGCAATACATAAACATCACGAGAAAATATTCGTAACATACCGGTGACCACATCTGGTGAAGTTTCCACCTCCTGGCGGTTGGTCAAAGAATATAACCGATTCTGATCGCTTCCGGCAGCTGAAGGGGCACCCTTAGGAAAAGGAGTTGTAGAGGCTGCTAGGGAATTAGCCCCTCCCCCCCTCCCCCCATATTTACTCCAGCATATGGACAATCTCTCTGAAGGTGAGCCACTTTGCCACAAGTATAGCAGTTTTTCCCCTCAAACCAACACTTTCCTAGATGATTCCTTCTGCAAACCTCACACTACGG
>NW_025815605.1:0-1764 GCF_002878395.1 Capsicum annuum | reverse complement strand
CCATTTGATATTAGTACCAGTTAGCTTTCGAGCATTGATAATTTGCTGCTAGCAATATGATAGAATTAGACAGCCTCAGCATAGATCTCCCGAATGCTATGGCTGCCCTTCGAGCTCAATACGGCCATAGATATGGACCTAAAGTTTACGAGCACTCCTCTCCATATTATTCAGTGGAAAAATATAAAATGACATATTGTGGGCATATTACTTCGGTGCCTCCCGAAGAATCTTGGGTTATTACAATACAGCTTATGGAGAGATTAATACCTCCTCTATATATTGACCCGAGCACTATCAAACCGGGAAGAAAGCCATATAAAAGGAGGCGTGGAGTTGGAGAATCATTTTCATCTAGAAGAAACAAGTGCTCCATATGTAAGTGCACTGGCCACAAAAGAGCTACATGCCCGAATCACAATCCACCATGATCGTTGTAATTGCAGAAACTTGTGTTGTTGTTTTTTTGTTTGTTGTGGACTTTTATATATTTAACTCATTGTTGTGAACCTAATGTTATCATTTATTATATATAAAATATATTTTTTTTAAAACAACTTGTGCATCAATAAAAAGAGGCAAAACATGAACTAAATAATACAGCAGACCACAGTTATTCTTAACAGTTGCATAAATAACTAGAATGCTTTCCTCCAACAGATGACAAATCTGTCGAAACAAATGGATAATCTGTTGAAACCCAACAGATGACCAATCTATTTCAACACATGGTCCATCTGTTGAAAGAACTCAAAAGTCAAATTGCTAGTGCTACTAGATTCAACATTGCCTCCAACCGTTGATATGTTAACATGTATTAGATTAGAAGAAATAGACAGAATGAAAATTGAATAAGAATTAAAACGCCAAAGTCAAAGTCTGACTAAAAATAATTTTTTCATTAAATGAAAAATAAAATACATTAGGTATAGATCCGATATAGAAAACTTAAAATACATACGCTAAAAGAAAAAACACATTCTAATTATTATTATCATCATTATCATCATTAATGACAGTCGGCCAATCAACTCGCAACAGCAGGGCTCTCATCAGCCTCTGCATCTCTCTAAACATCATCGCTCTCACAACGACCAACTCGCTCTGTAGGTCATTAACCTTCCTTTGAAGTTCTCGCACCGTGTCGCGTAGAATAGCAATGTCTGTAAAAGTATCAGTCATATCTAGAACACGCATGAATTGAAAAATATAAAGGAAAAAGTTCAAAATGTAATACAATGTATATGACCAACTGGTAAATTTACACCAGATAAAAGCTTACCTCAACGAGAAAGGAATATGCTCTTTAAAGAGAAGTGGTTGAAGATGTCACACGAAAGGAAAAAATGCAAGAAATAAATAGAGTTGAATGAAGATTAAGGAGGGACCTATAATCTAGACGTGTCAGGCCAAAAGGCAGGACTGTTCAGCTTCATTGTATTAATTACATTCAAACTGGTGGCATTTTGTTTTTTGTGAAAAGTCGCGACTTTTTCTTTTACTCTAATTACTTCTAACCTTTTTATAGCGGGTTGAGACTCGATAAAAGCCGTTATTATTGAGTTGTTGCAATAGATCATCCAACATTTTTAATAGATTTAGCATCTGTTGCAACAGATAGATTAAATGTGCAACAGACTGCTGTTAAAATAGATTTACCATCTGTTGCAATAGATGGTTTGTATATGCAACAGATAAGACATCTGATGCAACTTATGTATTATCTGTTGCGACAGATGGACAATATAAGTTGGAGGAGATGTT
>NW_025815603.1:0-1515 GCF_002878395.1 Capsicum annuum | reverse complement strand
CCTGATGAACAAGATCAGGCCCATACAACTGAGTCTCACCCACTTCATACCATCCTATCGGAGACCTGCATCTCCTCCCATACAAAGCCTCAAAAGGAGCCATCTTGATGCTGGCATAGTAACTATTATTGTAAGCGAATTCAACCAGTGGTAGGTGATCTACCCAACTACCTTTGAAATCAATGACGCATGCCCTCAACATATCCTTAAGGGTCTGAATAGTACACTCAGCTTGCCCATCGATTTGAGGGTGGAAAGCTGTTGTCAAATTCACTTGTGTACCTAAACCCTTCTAAAAAGATCTCCAGAACTCTCTTTCGAATAATTATTCCTCACAGGCAAAAAGTGGGCTGACTTTGTCAACCGATCTACAATCACCCATATAGAATCATACTGGTTTCGGGATCTCGGAAGTCCTGTAATGAAGTCCATGTTTATCATCTCCCACTTCCATAAAGGCAGAGGGCTATCTCTTGGGAAGTACCACCTGGCCTCATGTGTTCTACCTTCACTTGTTGACAGTTCAAACACTTGGAAACAAAATTAGCTACATCACATTTCATGTTATTCTACCAATACAAGGTTTTCAGATCATGGTACATCTTAGTAGAGCCTGGGTGAATGACATACCTCGAAGTGTGTGCCTCATTAAGGATTCTTTCCCACAGTCTATCAACATTCGAAATGCAAAGGGGTGACTTAGCTAACTCATAAACAATCACCCCTCCATCTTTAGAATCTAAGAGTCGACTCCCAAATTTGCAAGGAGATGAATATCCTTCACCATCTCTTTCTTTCCTTCTTATACATGAGAAAGGTTGCCCATAGACAACCTACTGAGGGTGTAGGCTACAATATTTGCCATGCCCGGATGGTAATGCAGACTCATATCATAGTCTTTCAAAAGCTCCATCCAACGCCTCTGCCTGAGGTTCAATTCTTTCTATGAGAAAATATATTGCAAACTCTTATGGTCAGTATAAATATCAACATGCACCCCATAGAGATAGTGCCTCTAGATTCTAAGTGCAAACACCACGGCTGCTAACTCCAAGTCATGAGTGGGATAATTGCACTCATGCACCTTTAACTGCCTAGATGCATATAGTATCACCTTACCACACTGCATCAATACACAACCAAGTCCCACACGGGATGCATCATAATAAACCACAAAATCATCTACACCCTCGGGAAGGGTTAAAATAGGAGCAGTAGTCAGCTTGTCCTTCAACTTCTCAAAACTGTTTTCACACAAGTCAGCCACACAAACTTCATCTTTGTTTGAGTCAGTTTAGTAAGCGGAGCATCTATGGAAGAAAAACTCTCTACGAACCTTCTGTAATACCCCGCCAAACCCAAGAAGCTCCGAATATCGGTTGGAGTCGTGGGTCTGGGCAATTTTCTCACTGCTTTAACTTTTTGGGGATCCATTCTTATCCCTTCACTGGACACAATATGCCCAAGGAAGTCAATAGCATCTAACCAGAATTCACACTTAGAAAATTTGGCATA
>NW_025815602.1:0-1286 GCF_002878395.1 Capsicum annuum | reverse complement strand
TTCAATAACAACCAATACATATAATCCTCTATCACACATATACATATGGAAAAGAACAAAGGAAAACAATATTCATACCTTAGAATTCACCTCTTGATTATGAAATCCTATTTGCACAAATAATAGGTGCCGTTCAAAGCTCTCGAGATGACAAACGCAGTTATCGGATTACTTTGGAATTTCTACGGTTGAATCAAAAGTAATTTAAAGGTCAAATTTTGCTAGGGTTTGTTCTTCCTCAATGATTGATGATGAAAATAAGTTTTTGAACTCATATACATGTATATATACACATATTCCCGTCCATAATATAATAGGAAATAACCAAAATGCCATTAAAATTTAAATAATGTCAAATCTGTCCTTTAGTGAACTGTTTTGGTAAGCTAAAGTAGATCGACCATAACTCTTTTTTCCGATATTGGATTTAGGTGAAATTGGTATCGTTGGAAGAATAATTCAAAGGTATTTCATTTCATATAAAGTAGGCCACCTAGTTCGTCCTGTACAAGGATTTATGGTCGTTTGAAGTTGACCCTAAAAATCTATTTTGATAGGATGAAGTAAAACGAGTATAACTCCTTCCTCAGATATTGGATTTGGATGAAACCAATTGAATTATAAATAAGACTCAAAGATATTTATTTTCATAGGTCGCAGCTTTCCCAGTTCATTATATTAAGGGAGTTATGATTGTTCGAAGTTGACCCAAAAATTCAGCTGGCCTCAGTAGTTTCTGTGCAGGAAATTTTCCTGCACATTTACTATTCCCAAATATCTCGGCCACCGTTTTATAGTTTCGAACGTGCTCGATTATATCCGAGACCTACCTTTTTTTGAAAATCTTTATATCTTTGGAAATCTTATTCAACAACCTTCGCATGGAACCATCGACGGGCAAATTCCGGTATAAATAAAATATAAAAAAATTAATTCCATATAAATAAGACCAATACACGTACTTGAATATGCCAATACAGGTACTTGAATACGGGGTGTTGCATCCTTCCCCCCTTTAGGACATTTGTCCTCGAATGTTAGAGTAGTTATTCAACTGAAAAAGGTTCAAGTCCATCATTAATATTCACATCATCACATAAATACTATGCATATATAAAAAAAAACTTACTTGTTAATGTTCTAAGTCCGTTTCTTGAACTTCCTCTTCATCTTTGAATAAATGAGGGTACTTAGATTTCATTGCTTCCTCAGCTTCCCATGTAATCTTTTCCCTTTGATGATTTCTCCAACGTACTTTCACAGATGCTATCTCTTTATTTCTCATC
>NW_025815601.1:0-2377 GCF_002878395.1 Capsicum annuum | reverse complement strand
AGAAGACGAAAACAGGCACCCGAATATATATCACTAACGCGGCTGAGTACCTGAACCTACATTACGAGAAAATGTAGCCCATAGGAAAATATGTGGGTCAGCACTTTAAAATGTATTGAGTATGTCAGGGTGCATGCAACAATGTAAATATCGTCATCAATTTCATGAAAGTATGCATATGTACAATGATGGCTCACTTGGCTTGAGTTGGCTTGAGTTAGATTGAAACATACTTTGCATGATCTTATCGTAAATAAATCATATGATAAAAACCTCATAAATCATCATAAACAACTCAACTCTTCAACTCACGACTCAGAGAGACCTGTAATTCAAGAAACTCGACTCTTATGGACATGGGAGGTTCTTATAACTGACATAAACCATGTGAGCTACATGGACTCCAACGTTTTACCCTCCTAAAGAGAGAACCCCACATTGGAGAGAGCGTCGTACTCTTGCCAGGGAGTACAACCTAAATTTAGTGATCACAATCTCATACACAGCCTCAGGCCCACAATTATCAATATCAATCCTACGGTGGCACGTAGTTTCGGGGGAAATACTACATTTACCACTCGGTGCTAAATAATACTCCTAGACACAAGCTCAGAGCGTGTTAGGAAATCCACCACAAACATCACAAGGGTCTATCATGAAGACCAAATGAAATCTCTTTGTCATTTATCAAATCATAATCAATTTGTGGATTCCTAGCTCTACTCAAATCAAATCAATCTTTCTCAATATTAAAATGAATCAATTCATTAAGTCATGGAAACATCAATAACTTTGAGGAAATATCAAGACTCATTGTAACAACTCAATTCTCATGAATAAATATACTCAATAATCCAATTGTTCATAAGGAAGGTTAAAGCTTGACACATATCTTGAAAACACTAGAAATACCAACTCATGGACGAAACTTGAAATTCATAATATTAAATATCAATTCATAACTTGGAAATTGTAAAATAATCATGTATAACAAATCGTTCAAGATTTGTTATAAAAAAAAAAAAAAAAAAAAAAAAAAAAAAAAAAAAAAAAAAAAAATGTAAAACAAATCTTGAACGATTTATATTCTCATAATCTCATGATGAATTAATCTGGGTATAAACCCACTTGCAAAATCATATAAATCCATAATAAAATCAAAGCTTTGAGCAAAAGAACGAAATAATTGCTCTTGTTCAGAACCCCACATACCTTAATCTTTGAAATTGGTTGAAATCTAGAGCTTGAGACTTTTACTCACACTTGTAATTAAAAAATTTCTTGAAGCCCACTCTATGAGGAACTTGATTCTTGAAGGAATCTTGAAGATTTATGGATGATGTTTGGAAGATTAATTTCCTTAAATAAAACCCTAGATATATTTCTTAAGAGAATTGCAAGAGAGAAATGAAGAAATCAGGTTTTGGATGAGGATTCTCACATATATAGAGGCCTCCAAAAAGGGAAAAGGACTAAAATACCCTTGCAAAAATCGTCCATCAATTGCTGAAAAAAATAGCTGATGACATCCATGATAAGCTGTTAGGCCTGTCATAGGCCATCACGAATTGTCGTCACAAAAAGGGTGGATTTTGTGAGGTGACGACATTTAGTGACGGGCCGTCAGGCTTGTGACAAGTCGTCACAAAAGGTCATCACGGATTTTTCAGTATGACACGCTGGAGTAAAATAAGCATAACTCTTTGCTCCGATATTGGATTTTAATGAAATGGGTATAGTTGGAAAGATAATTCAATTATATATGTTTTGGTAGGTCATGAGATCAATAATTCCTAGTACAATGGGAGATATTCTCATTTAAAGTTGACTATGTGAAAATCCTTCTCAAGAATTCAATCGGTAAAGAATGTTTTGATTCGCCCAAGCGTTAGGGCATCTTTAAAGCCTTAATAAACATCACCCTTGGCCAGGAAACAACCAAAAAACTATAATTTATTTCTCATAGGATTGTGTCATGGTGGCACTATTGGTTAGAATCTCGGGGTATTACAGTACCTCCCCCTTGGAAACATTCGTCCTCGAATGTTGCTAGATCGGCCAAGAACAAGTGAAATATGAGGATTTATAGCTGGAACAACTCACTTAAAAGACTTACTTCACTCTATATCTTCGAATACTACAGAAAATACACGAATTCTTGATGAAAGTAGACACACTGCTGAATCTTTAATAAGAAGGAGGCGGAATTAAGAAAGAACGATACCTTCTGCTCGCTCCGAACTCACAGAAAAGAGTCGAGGGTACTTGGCTCGTATATCAGCTTTGTCTTCCCAAGTAGCACTCTCAACATATTGATTTTTCCAAAGCATTTTTACCAAAGGAACTTCTTTATTCCTTAGCCTACGGATCTACAAAT
>NW_025815600.1:0-1402 GCF_002878395.1 Capsicum annuum | reverse complement strand
CCCCCAATCTAGCCAAACGATGTACATCACGAGCCAACTCTTTCTTACCTTCTACCACATGAGAAAAAACTACCCATGGACACTCTACTTAGGGCATTCATCACAACATTGTCCTTGCCCGGATGGTACAGCACACTCATATCATAGTCCTTTAACAATTCTAACCATCATCTCTGTCTAACATTCAATTCTCTCTAGGTAAACACATACTACAGACTCTTATGATCAGTGAAAACATCAATATGGACACCATACAAATAGTGTCTCCAGATTTTCAAAGTAAACACAACAGCAGCCAACTCAAGGTCATGGGTGGGGTAATTTTTCTCATGGAGTTTCAACTGTCTAGAAGCATAAGCTATCACCTTACCCTTCTGCATCAATACGCAACCCAACCCAACTCTCGAAGCATCACAGTACACCACAAAACCATCAACACCATCAGGCAAAGTCAAAACAGGGGCTGAAGTGAGTCGAGTCTTCAACTCTTGAAAACTCTTCTCACAAGATTCGGCACCAGGATGAATAGAATATCGCACCGCATGTGCTTCAGCCATAATCCTCTGTCTCAAATCATCAACATTCGAGACATACAATCTACCCTGCAATCTCAACACATCATCTCTCTCTTGGGAGAAAACCTCTACTTTTTGGTCCTTGACTGAATCCTTCAGTCTGACCAAACTAGCATCTAAGTATTTCTTTTCCTTCACTTCCGAAACCAAGGAGGACTCGGAACTACTCTGAACCCCTATACTACCTTCAGCAGAGTCAAACAACCTAACCCACAATCTAGCCAAATGATGTACATCACGAGCCAACTCTTTCTTACCTTCTACCACATACGAAACACTACCCATGGACACTCTACTTAGGGCATCTGTCACAATATTGGCCTTTCCCTAATGGTACAACACACTCATATCATAGTTCTTTAATAATTCTAACCATCGTCTCTGCCTAAGATTCAATTCTCTCTGGGTAAACACATACTGCAGACTCTTATGATCAGTGAAAACATCAACATGAACACCAGAAAAGCAACTGACCTTAGCCAAAACTCACACTTACTGAACTTGGCAAATAATTTGTGATCTCTAAGGGTTCGCAAGACAGTTCGGAGATGATCAGAATATTCATCCTCACTGGGGAGTAAACCAGTATATCATCGATGAAAACTATGCTAAACATATCCAGATATGGTCTGAACACTCGATTCATGAGGTCCATAAAAGCTGCTGGGGCATTAGTTAACCCAAAAGACATAACAAGAAACTCAAAATGGCCATAACAAGTTTGGAAAGCGGTTTTTGGGATGTCACACTCCCTAACTTTGAGTTGATGATAGCCGAAACGAAGGTCTATCTTTGAGAAATAACTTGCACCTTGTAATTGGTCAAAC
>NW_025815599.1:0-1927 GCF_002878395.1 Capsicum annuum | reverse complement strand
GTGGAAAATGTTTAACTATGTTGATCAGCAGAAACTGGTTAAAATATTAGGTGATCTTACGGAACTTCTGCATGTTACCCCTCATCCAGATTTAATAGAGGCTTTGTTAACCTCTTGGGATCCGAGTGGTTTGGTATTCAGGTTTGGGGAATGTGAAATGACTCCTACTTTGGCAGAAATATCCGGTTTGTTGCATTTTCCCTATATCGAGAAGGATATGATCCGAGCACGAAATCATACTGTCGTGAGATTTTTGCAGTCTTGTGGTTTAAAAAGTAAGGGTATCCATTTGGGTTGTTTAAGTGATTCGTGGATTTCCCTAGATTTTTTGTTCGCTATATTCGGGCCCTCGGAAGGTTTTGATTGCTTTTGAGATGAATTTGATGTGACTAAGGAGAAGTGGGAGAGAAAGCGTCTTGAAGTCTTCACCCTCGCTTTGTTAGGTACTTTAGTGTTTCCACTAGAAGAAAGACGTATTAATACCCGTTTGCAATCTGTGGTGATGGCCCTACTTCATAAGGATCAAAACGACAAGGGCATTAATCAAAAGGGCAGGTTCACTTTTATACCCATGATCTTAATAGAAATATATAAGGCTTTAACTGAAGTGAAGGGGGGAAGGAGATTTTTTGAGGGCAGTAACCTGATATTGCAGATATGGGTGATGGAGCATTTGCATGCGCCTTATTTAGTTAGACCAGACGTGTTAGATCGTTGTATTCCCAATTGAGTGAAAGCCATGGACTCCAGGTTGCGTTTGGATAAATTCTCATTACCCGTGGGAGTCGACACTTGGATTGAATTTCTTGAGTCAAGAACCAGGGATAACATTTTGTAGACTTATCTATGGCTTCGCCCAAAGATAATATTATTGGGTTGTCAGACGCAGCTCCCTTTAGTTATGTTAGGGCTCAATTGTACTAGACCATATAGTCCTTCTAGGGTAATGCGCCAGTTGGGTAGGCTGCAGGACGTGCCACCAACAGTGGATCTTCTGAAGGATGTTGAGTACTTCAAGGACCAAGCCTTAGGTGAGAGCAAACATGAGCAGCTTTGGAAGCATGTAACAAAGCTAGGTGTGGACACACTCAAAGAAGGTTTGGATAATCCGGGCTACACTCAAGGATATGGGGTTTGGCTTCAATCTATCCCTCGGGGTATCAGTCAACCCTTACCAGCGCAACTTAGAAGAAGAATACAGGAAGAATGCATAGTAGACGACCATCAGGATGAAAGTTTATGGTCCAAAGTGGAAACACTGAGAGTTCAGTTAGCAGATTTGTTCAAGACGGTAGAAAGGTGTCAGAATAATCTTTCCAAATGCACTCCTCATGAAGTAGGAATACGGGCCCGAAGTTTTCTCCCCGGTATCAAGGTGTCTTTACAGGATATGCTACAAAGTTTAAATAGGAGAAAGAGAACTTCAGAGGTAGGTCCATATCAGCCAGGGTCATCATGCAGAGCACCAGTCTGAGAGAGCACTTCTTATCTTTATTCAGTTTGAGTCTTTTATGTGTCTGTCATTGTAGGGTGGTGTCTGCTTTAAGTCGAAGTCAAGTTGTTTTTGGTATTAGATTCTTTATTAGTAATTTCACCTATGTCGTCTTAGGGGTCTATAATGTTGTTTCGTATTTGTTGTTTAGTGTTAAAGTGGTCCCAAACTTTTGTACGTTTTTGTTGTTTTCTTTCTTCAAAATGTTATGATGTTACGTCTTTCCTTGGTTTGTTTATTTTCGTTTTTGCAAAAAAAAAAGTGGGTAATGTTTATGCACATGCTGTCTGAACTACGCAAGATCTGATTCATGTACAACATGATACGTAGACAGCCTACTTTTGGGTTCGATCTAATCATTTTGTTTCGTTGTTTTTCATTATTTTTCCTCTTTTAAAGAAAAGCAAAAGCCATAAAGAATGATAAAATAAAGGT
>NW_025815598.1:0-2039 GCF_002878395.1 Capsicum annuum | reverse complement strand
AAGTTGAGCACCAAAAACCCGGAGGTTATATGCAATGCATTGATCTTCCAAGCTGGAAGTGGGACATGATCAACATGGATTTCGTTATTGGTTTACCTCGTACATCCCGGAAGTTTGATTCTATATGGGTGAATGTTGATAGGCTTACCAAATCCGCACATTTCCTACCAGTTAGGACCACTTACAGAGTTGAAAAGTATGCAAAGCTGTAATTAAAGAGATAGTCCGATTACATGGAGTGTCAATCTCTATTATATCAGATTGGGGAACCTAATTTACCGTAAACTTTTGGAAGTCTTTTTAGAGGTGTTTGGGAACACAAGTGAAGTTGAGTACAGCTTTTCACCCTCAAACAAATGGACAAGCAGAACGTACCATCCAAACACTTGAAGATATGCTACGAGTTTGAGTAATAGATTTTAAGGACAACTGGGATGATCATTTCCCTCTTATTGAGTTTGCCTACAATAATAACTATCGTTCAAGTATCAAAATGACACCATATGAAGCTTTATATGAAAGGAAGTGTAGATCACCAATAGGATGGTTCGAAGTAGGTGGAACTCTTTTGTTCGGACCGGATCTTGTTTATCAAGCCACAGAGAAGGTTAAAGTAATTTAGCAACGACTGAAAATAGCCCAAAGTCGACACAAGTCATATGCGGATAGTAGAAGGAGAGGGCTAGAGTTTTTTATAGGTGATTGGATATTTTTGAAGGTATCACCAATGAAAGGGGTAATGAGATTTGTAAAGGGAAGTTGAGTCCACATTATATAGGCCCGTATAAGATCACTAGAAGGTTTGGACAAGTTGCATATGAATTAGAGCTACCCCAAGAGCTCTCATCAGTACATTCGGTATTTCATGTGTCAATGCTTCGAAAGAGCATCGAAGATCCATTACATATCACTTCTACTGAGGATGTGCAAGTTGCGGAAGATCTTACCTATGAGGAAGTGCCTATTGCTATTCTAGATCGCCAAGTTAAGAAGATGAGAAATAAAGAGATAGTATCTGTGAAAGTACGTTGGAGTAATAGTCAAAGGGAAGAGATTGCATGGGAAACTGAGGAAGCAATGAAATCTAAGTACTCTTATTTGTTCAAAGATGAAGAGGGAGTTCAAGAAACGGAGTTAGAACATTAACAAGTAAGTTTCTTTTTTATATATGCATAGTTTTATGTGATGATGTGAATATTAATGATGGACTTGAACTTGTTTTGGTTAAATAACTACACTAAAATTCGAGGATGAAAGTCCTAAAGGGGGAAAGATGTAACAATCCATATTCAATTACGTGTATTGGCATATTCAAGTACGTGTATTGGTCTTATTTATATGGAATTAATTTTTTTATTTTATTTATATCGAAATTTGTCCGTCGATGGTTCCATGCGAAGGTTATTGAATAAGCTCTACAACGATATAAAGATTTCCAAAAATGAATAGGTTTCGAATATAATCTAGCACGTTCGAAACTATAAAACGGTGGCCGGGATATTTGAGAATAGTAAATGCGTAGGAAAATTTCCTGCACACAAACTACTGAGGCCAGCCGAATTTTTGGGTCAACTTTGAATGATCATAACTCAATATAATGAAATGGGAGAGCTGCGACCTATGAAAAGAAAGATCTTTGAGTCTTCTTTCCAATGCAATTGGTTTTATCCAAATCTAACGTCTGAGTAAGGAGTTATACTCTATTTACTTCAGCCTATCAAAACAGATTTTTAGGGTCAATTTCAAACGACCATAACTCCTTGTACAAGATGAACTGGGTGGCCTACTTTATATGAAATGAAAGCCCTTTAAATTATACTTTAAACGATACCAATTTCACCCAAATCCAATATCGGAGCAAAGAGTTATGGTCGATCTACTTTAGCTTATCAAAATAGTCCACCAAAGGACAAATTTGACATTATTTAAATTTTAAAGGCATTTTGGTCATTTCTTATTATATTATGGACGGGAATATGTGTATATATACATTTATATGAGTTCAAAAACTCATTTTCATCATCAATCATTGAGAAAGA
>NW_025815597.1:0-1872 GCF_002878395.1 Capsicum annuum | reverse complement strand
GAAGTCCATATTTATCTCTTCCCACTTCCAGGTGGGAATACTAAACTCTTGCATCATACCACCAGGTCTTTAGTGTTCAACCTTAACCTGTTGGCATATTGCACACTTAGCTACAAACTCTTCTATATCTTTCATCATGCCACTCCACCAATCGATTTCCTGCAAATCTCAGTACATCTTGGTGGCACCAGGATGAATAGAATATCGCACCCCGTGTGCTTCAGCCATAATCCTCTGTCTCAGATCATCAACATTCGGGATACACAATCTACCCTGCAATCTCAATATACCATCTCCCTCTTGGGAGAAAACCTCTACTTTTTGGTCCTTGACTGACTCCTTCAGTCTGACTAAACTAGCATCTAAGTGTTGTTCTTCCTTCACTTCCAAAACCAAGGAGGATTTGGAATGACTTTGAACCCCTATACTACCTTCAAAAGAGTCAAACAACCTAACCCCCAATCTAGCCAAGCGATGTATATCACGAGACAACTCTTTCTTACCTTCTACCACATGCGAAACACTACCCATGGACACTCTACTTAGGGCATCCGCCACAATATTGGCCTTGCCCGGAAGGTACAATACACTCATATCATAGTCCTTTAATAATTCTAACCATCGTCTCTGCCTAAGATTCAATTCTCTCTGGGTAAATACATACTGCAGACTATTATGATCAGTGAAAACATCAATATGGACACCATACAAATAGTGTCTCCAGATTTTCAAAGCAAACACAATAGTAGCCAACTCAAGGTCATGGGTGGGGTAATTTTTCTCATGGGGTTTCAAATGTCTAGAAGCATAAGCTATCACCTTACCCTTATGCATCAATACGCAACCCAACCCAACTCTCGAAGCATCACAGTACACCACAAAACCATCAACACCATCAGGCAAAGTCAAAATAGGGGCTGAAGTAAGTCGAGTCTTGAACTCCTGAAAACTCTTCTCATAAGATTCGGACCACAAGAACTTCACTTTGTTTTGGGTCAATCGAGTCATAGGAGACACTATAAAGGAAAAACCCTCAAAATGGTGGTAATAGCCAGCTAAACCCAAGAAACTTTGGATACCGGTCGGATAAATAAGTCTAGGCCAATTTCTAACAGCTTCGGTCTTTTGGGGATCAACTCTAATACCCTCGGAAGAAATGATATAACCCAAAAAAGCAACTGACCTTAGCCAAAACTCACACTTACTGAACTTGGCAAACAACTTGTGATCTTTAAGGGTCTGCAAGATAGTTTGGAGATGATCAGAATGCTCATCCTCACTACGGGAGTACACCATTTTATCATTGATGAACACTATGAAAAACATATCCAGATATGGTGTGAACACTTGATTCATGAGGTCTATGAAAGATGCTGAGGAATTAGTTAACCCGAAAGACATAACAAAAAAACTCAAAATGGCCATAACGAGTTTGGAAAGTGGTTTTTGGGATGTCACACTCCCTAACTTTGAGTTGATGATAGCCGGAACGAAGGTTTATCTTTGAGAAATAACTTGCACCTTGCAATTGGTCAAACAAATCATCTATTCTCGGAAGGAGATACTTATATTTTACGATGACTTTATTCAGTTAGCGGTAATCAATGTACATACGCAAAGATCCATCTTTCTTTCTCACAAACAACACAGGAGCACCCCAAGGAGAAATACTGGGCCTTATAAAACCCTTATTTAGTAGATCTTTAAGTTGCTCCTTTAACTTCTTAAGTTCTGCAGGGGCCATATGGTAAGGAGAAATAGAAATGGGCTGAGTATCGGGAAGAAGATCAATCCCGAACTCTATCTCTTTATTAGGACGTATCCTTAGGAGATCATCTGAAAAGACATCAAAAAACTCATTGACGACGTTAA
>NW_025815596.1:0-2554 GCF_002878395.1 Capsicum annuum | reverse complement strand
GGAAGTGGGACATGATCAACATGGATTTCGTTATTGGTTTGCCTCGTACATCCCAGAAGTTTGATTCTATATGGGTGATTGTTGATAGGCTTACCAAATCCGCACATTTCCTACCAGTTAGGACCACTTATACAGTTGAAGAGTATGCGACGTTGTACATTAAAGAGATAGTCCGATTACATGAAGTGCCAATCTCTATTATATCAGATCGGGGAACCCAATTTACCACAAACTTTTGGAAGTCTTTTCAGAGGTGTTTGGGAACACAAATGAAGTTGAGTACAGCTTTTCACCCTCAAACAGAAGGACAAGCAAAACGTACCATCCAAACACTTGAAGATAGTCTACGAGCTTGTGTAATAGATTTTAAGGGCAATTGGGATGATCATTTACCTCTTATTGAGTTTGCCTACAATAATAACTATCATTCAAGTATCAAAATGACACCATATGAAGCTTTATATGGAAGAAAGTGTAGATCACCAATAGGATGGTTCGAAGTGGGTGAAACTCTTTTGTTCGGACCAGATCTTGTTTAACAAGCCATAGAGAAGATTAAAGTAATTCAGCAACGACTGAAAATAGCCCAAAGTCGACATAAGTCATATGCGGATAGTAGAAGCAGCGGGCTAGAGTTTTCTATAGGTGATTGGGTATTTTTTAAGGTGTCACCAATAAAGGAGTAATGAGATTTGGCAAGAAAGGGAAGTTGAGTCCACGTTATATAGGCCCGTATAAGATCACTCGAAGGTTTGGACAAGTTGCATATGAATTAGAGCTATCCCAAGAGCTCTCATCAGTACATCCGGTATTTCATGTGTCAATGCTTCGAAAGTGCATCGGAGATTCATCACCTATCACTTCTACTGAGATGTGCAAGTTGCGGAAGATCTTACCTATGAGGAAGTGCCTATTTCTATTCTAGATCGCCAAGTTAAGAAGATGAAAAATAAAGAGATAGCATCTGTGAAAGTACGTTGGAGAAATCGTCAAAGAAAAGAGATTACATGGGAAGTTGAGGAAGCAATGAAATCTAAGTACCCTAATTTGTTCAAAGATGAAGAGGAAGTTCAAGAAATGGAGTTAGAACATTCACAAGTAAGTTTTTTTTATATATGCATAGTATTTATGTGACGATGTGAATGTTAATGATTGAATTGAACTTATTTCGATTGAATAACTACACTAACATTCGAGGACGAATGTCTAAAGGGGGGAAGGATGTAACACCTCGTATTAAAGTACGTGTATTGGCGTATTCAAGTACATGTATTGGTCTTATTTATATGGAATTAATTTTTTTATTTTATTTATACCGAAATTTGCCCGTCGATGGTTCCACGCGAAGGTTATTGAATAAGCTTTCCAACGATATAAATATTTTCAAAAACGGATAGGTTTTGGATATAATCGATCACATTCAAAACTATAAACAGTGGCCGGGATATTTGGGAATAGTAAATGTGCAGGAAAATTTTCTGCACACAAACTACTGAGGCCAGCCGAATTTTTGGGTCAACTTAAAATGATCATAACTCCCTTAATATAATGAAATGGGAGAGCTACGACCTATTAAAAGAAATATCTTTGAGTCTTCTTTTCAATGCAATTGGTTTCATCAAATCCAACGTCTGAGTAAGGAGTTATACTCATTTTACTTCAGCCTATCAAAACAGATTTTTAGGGTCAACTTCAAATGACCATAACTCCTTGTACAGGACGAACTGGGTGGCCTACTTTATATGAAATGAAATCCCTTTGAATTATCCTTCCAACGATACTAATTTCACCCAAATCCGATATCGGAGTAAAGAGTTATGGTCAATCTATTTTAGCTTATCAAAACAGTCCACCAAAGGACAGATTTGACATTATTTAAATTTTAAAGGCATTTTGGTCATTTCCTATTATATTATGGATGGAAATATGTGTATATATACATGTATATGAGTTCAAAAACTCATTTTCATCATCAATCATTGAGAAAGAACAAACCCTAGCCAAATTTGACCTTTAAATTACTTTTGATTCAATCATAGAAATTTCAAAGTAATCCGATAACTGCGCTTGTCATCTTGAGAGCTTCGAACGGCACCTATTATTTGTGTAAACGGGATTGCATAATCAAGAGGTGAATTCTAAGGTATGAATATTGTTTGTCTTTGTTCTTTTTCATATGTATATGTGTGATAGAGGATTATATGTATTGGTTGTTATTGAAAGGTGATGAAAATAGGGTTATGGACTATTTTGCATGGTTTGGTGGTATTGAATTGTGGAAGGTAGATATGATAATTGAGTTATGGAAGATGGATATGGTGATATACTATTGAATTAATGATTATTTATGTCTATGACTCAATTTGGTTTAATGGATTGGTTGGAAGGATAAATGAATCCAAACTTGATATTGGAGGATGTTGTATGAATATTCATGGCATGTGAATGTAATTGGAGTATAAGAGGCTTAAAGTGACACCCTTTATGGTGTAATTAAGGCTTACTATTTAACCACTAGTTTGGTGAATTCAATTATTTGAATTCACCAAACTAG
>NW_025815595.1:0-1558 GCF_002878395.1 Capsicum annuum | reverse complement strand
AATAGCTATCATTCAAGTATCAAAATGGCACCATATGAAGCTTTATATGGAAGGAAGTGTAGATCACCAATAGGATGGCTCGAAGTGGATGAAACTTTTTTGTTCAGACCGGATCTTGTTTATCAAGACATAGAGAAGGTTAAAGTAATTCAGCAATGACTGAAAACAGCTCAAAGTCGACACAAGTCATATGCGGATAGTAGAAGGAGAGGGCTAGAGTTTTCTATAGGTGATTGGGTATTTTTAAAGGTATCACCAATAAAAGGGGTAATGAGATTTGGAAAGAAAGGGAAGTTGAGTCCACATTATATAGGCCCGTATAAGATCACTCGAAGGTTTGGACAAGTGCATATGAATTAGAGCTACCCCAAGAGCTCTCATCAGTACATCCGGTATTTCATGTGTCAATGCTTCGAAAGTGCATCAGAGATCCATCATATATCACTTCTACTGAGGATGTGCAAGTTGCGGAAGATCTTACCTATGAGAAAGTGCCTATTGCTATTCTAGATCGCCAAGTTAAGAAGATGAGAAATAAAGAGATAGCATCGGTGAAAGTACGTTGGAGAAATCATCAAAGGGAAGTAATTACATGGGAAGCTGAGGAAGCAATGAAATCCAAGAACCCTCATTTGTTCAAAGATGAAGAGGAAGTTCAAGAAACGGAGTTAGAACATTAACAAGTAATTTTTTTTATATATGCATAGTATTTATGTGATGATGTGAATGTTAATGATGGGCTTGAACTTGTTTCGGTTGAATAACTACGCTAACATTCGAGGATGAATGTCCTAAAGGGGGGAAGGATGTAACAACCAGTATTCAAGTACGTGTATTGGCATATTCAAGTACGTGTATTGGTCTTATTTATATGGAATTAATTTTTTTATTTTATTTATACCAGAATTTGCCCGTCGATAGTTCCATACGAAGGTTATTGAATAAGCTTTCCAACGATATAAAGATTTCCAAAAACGGATAGGTTTCGGATATAATCGAGCACGTTCAAAACTATAAAACGGTGGCCGGGATATTTGGGAATAGTAAATGTGCAGAAAATTTCCTGCACACAAACTACTGAGGCCAGCCGAATTTTTGGGTCAACTTCAAACGATCATAACTCCCTTAATATAATGAACTAGGAGATCTGCGACCTATGAAAAGAAAGATCTTTGAGTATTCTTTCCAATTCAATTGGTTTCATCCAAATACAACATCTGAGTAAGCATTTATACTCGTTTTACTTCAGCCTATCAAAACAGATTTTTAGGGTCAACTTCAAACGACCATAACTCCTTGTACAGGACGAACTGGGTGGCCTACTTTATATAAAATGAAATCCCTTTGAATTATCCTTCCAAATATACCAATTTCACCCAAATCCGATATCGGAGCAAAGAGTTATGGTCGATCTACTTCAACTTATCAAAACAGTCCACCAAAGGATAGATTTGACATTATTTAAATTTAAAGGCATTTTGGTCATTTCCTATTATATTATGGACGGGAATATGTGTACATATACATGTATATGAGTTCAAAAACTCATTTTCATCAT
>NW_025815594.1:0-1285 GCF_002878395.1 Capsicum annuum | reverse complement strand
CATTCAAGTATCAAAATGGCACCATATGAAGCTTTATATGAAAGGAAGTGTAGATCACCAATAGGATGGTTCGAAGTGGGTGAAACTCTTTTGTTCGGACCGGATCTTGTTTATCAAGCCATAGAGAAGGTTAAAGTAATTCAGCAATGACTGAAAATAGCCCAAAGTCGACACAAGTCATATGTGGATAGTAGAAGGAGAGGGCTAGAGATTTTTATAGGTGATTGGGTATTTTTGAAGGTATCAACAATGAAAGGGGTAATGAGATTTGGCAAGAAAGGAAAGTTGAGTCCACTTTATATAGGCCCGTATAAGATCACTCGAAGGTTTGGACAAGTTGCATATGAATTAGATCTACCCCAAGAGCTCTCATCAGTACATCCGGTATTTCATGTGTCAATGCTTCGAAAGTGCATCACAGATCCATCACATATCACTTCCACTGAGGATGTGCAAGTTGCGGAAGATTTTACCTATGAAGAAGTGCCTATAGCTATTCTAGATCGCCAAGTTAAGAAGATGAGAAATAAAGAGATAGCATCCGTGAAAGTACATTGGAGAAATCGTCAAAGGGAAGAGATTACATGGGAAGCTAAAGAAGAAATGAAATATAAGTACCCTCATTTCTTCAAAGATGAAGAGAAACTTCAAGAAACGGAGTTAGAACATTAACAAGTAAGTTATTTTTTTATATATGCATAGTATTTATGTGATGATGTGAATATTAATGATGGACTTAAACTTGTTTTGGTTGAATAACTACACTAACAATCCAGGACGAATGTCCTAAATGGGGGAAGGATGTAACACCCCATATTCAAGTACATGTATTGGTCTATTCAAGTACGTGTATTGGTCTTATTTATATGGAATTAATTTTTTTTGTTATTTTATTTATACCGAAATTTGCCCGTCGATGGTTCCATACAAAGGTTATTGAATAAGCTTTCCAACGATATAAAGATTTCAAAAAATGGATAGACTTCAGATATAATCAAGTACGTTCGAAACTATAAAACGGTGGCCGGGATATTTGGGAATAGTAAATGTCCAGGAAAAGTTCCTGCACACAAACTACTGAGGCCAGCCAAATTTTTGAGTCAACTTCGAACGATCATAACTCCCTTAATATAGTGAAATGGGAGAGCTGCGACCTATAAAAAGAAATATCTTTGAGTCTTGTTTCAAATGAAATTGGTTTCATCCAAATCCAATGTCTGAGTAAAGAGTTATACTCGTTTTACTTCAGCCTATCAAAATAGATTTTTAGGGTCAACTTCAAACG
>NW_025815593.1:0-1231 GCF_002878395.1 Capsicum annuum | reverse complement strand
CTAGGCTTATAAGGTTCCCTTTTGAAGGGTTTCTTGCTGGAGGAAGTCTTTTTGTGAGGTTTAGAGGATTTCTTTCTATGCCTTTTGCTAGGACTGGTGAATCCATAGTCTTGGCAGAAGGTTCCTAGTCCATACTTGGAAGTACTATCTTTCTTAAGTTGTTTCTTAAGTTTAAGATCAGTGCAGAGATCTATACCTACAGTGGTGATGAAACTAATTAAATCGCCATAGGTTAGGATGTCGTAAGGAATCTTTCCCTCGAATCTATCCTTAATTTTGGTTCGAACCTTTTCTGCAAATAGAGAAGGGAGACCACTAATGAATCGTTCTTTCCAGAAATAATTGTTGCAGTCAGGTCGGATCATAACCTTTACTAGGAAGGTATCTTTGTACCAATGAAAGTCTGCTAAGTCTTTGCAGGTGAGATTGTTAAGGATTTCTAAGCTCCTGTCTTGGAATAATTTGGGTTCTCCTATGAAGTGCCTTGCTATGTGGTATAGGAGAATGGCACAAGCGTCTTCCTTTGCGATTTACCCTAGCACTTCTAGGCCGTTTTCACTTTTGACTACTGTTTCTACGGCTATGGCTCCATAGATAAGGTTCTTAATTTCATCAGTGAAGTAATTGTCCCACCAATGTTTTATCATACCAGTGAAACCTGATACGATCATAGTAGCGGCTTCCTTATCAGTGGATCCTCTGATTTTGTAAGCCGTTATGGAAACACCCATTTCATGGAGTATATTGTAGATTTGGTGTTTAGCCAAACCGTCAACATTCCATTCAGTTATTCCTCTGCCATCATGGTTGAAGGCTGAGAGGTAATGATTTTCCTCAAATTAAACATCTGGAGGAGAAGGTTTTTTGTAATAGTTTTTCTTAGTGGAAAAACGATCACTGGTAAGTTTAGGAAGGGAGTTTTTCTAGTTGCTAGACTCAGCTTTCTCAGAAATTTTAAACTTAGAAAGCTTATCGTTGATTTGTTCCAGAATTTTTCCTGAAACCTTGAAGTCATCACTGAGATTAGGGAATTTTTCTTTTTAGAATTTAGGAATTTTGAAGATGGGGTTAGTAATAGGATTAGGACCTGGGGTGCCCTTTTCAGGAGCGGGAGAGCTAAAAGGAAGTATTTAGTTTTTAGTTTCTCCTATTTGCTGGGAGATAGTATGAAGGACCTGATTAGTATAGTTGTTTTGTTCAACTATCCTATCGAGGTCTCTATTGATAGGGG
>NW_025815592.1:0-1737 GCF_002878395.1 Capsicum annuum | reverse complement strand
ACACCTTTTGAGGAAGAAATAGGTGTAGGTGCTCACGATATGAATTATGTAGAAGCTCAGAAAAATTACGATATAGAAGAAGAAAATGAAGTAGATGCGGTTAATTTAGACGAAGATAGTGAAAATATTATTGAGACACCCGCAGTAGGAGATGCTAACGTTAGATCTGAATCGGTTAATCTCCCTCCTCGTCCTCCCAGTGCCCCAAGACCTCGTAAAAGAACTAGTGTTGCATGGTAATTTTTTGAACGTATATCAGATATTGAGGTGCAATATTTGTCAACAAATATATAAGCATAGAAGTGGAGGCTAGCAAGGGGGTACGGATACGTTAATGAGACATATAGCTAAGATCACAAAAGATATTTAAATATTGCACAAGGTGGTGGGGATGTTGGTGGGCCAACGCAAACTAGAATGGACCCAACAATCGGTCACGTAGCGAAGAAGTATAATAAATTGAGGGACCGGGAAGAAATAGCTAAAATGGTAGCTGTGAGTTGTTTGCCTTTTAGTTTTCCTTCTTCTTATGCCTTTATTCGTTATATACAAGCAATTTATAATCCTATGTTTAACGGTATTCCTAGAACTACTTGTCGGTCTGATATTTTTAGACTTCATTCACAATATTGTTTTTATCTATCAATATTGTTAAAAAATATTCAATCTAGATTGTCCCTAACTTCTGATCTTAGTCGTGCTGTAAATAAAAATGATTATTTAACCGTTACTTGTCATTGGATGGATAGTAATTTCGTGATGCAAAAACGTATTCTTGCTTTTTTATATGACGAAGATCGTAAGCATACTGGACAATTTATTGCTGATTCTATTGTTAAAGTTGCCGGATATTATGGCATCGAAAATAAAATTTTATGTATTGCTTTTGATAATGCTTCTAACAACAAGACTGCTATAAAAAAATTAAAATCTACGTTATCTCCACCCTTGCCTGAATTTTTTCATATTAAGTGTGTATGACATATATATAATTTAATTGTAAAAGATGGTCTTGAGTTTTTTGAGCTTTATATTGAAAAAATCGTCTTGCCATTGGTTTTATTTAAGGAAATAATCGTAGATCGAGAATTAGAGAATTTAAAGTTAAATGTCAAGAAATGGACTTACACCGATTTTGATGCCTGAGGAAAATGATACTAGATGGAATTCTACGTATGATTTTTTTTAAAAACTTGTTATAAATATAGAATTCCTATTACACTAGCTTTTAAATCAACATTGCGGTCCATTTGCTGATTCTGCTGATTGCATGATACATAATTCTGATTGGGTTATAATTAATGATCTTGTTAAGTTTTTAGAAAAATTTTATGTAGCTACGGTTGAATTTTCGAGTGCTTATTATCCTACTGTTAGGTTGAGATGGTTTGGTCACGTGATGAGAAGAGGCACGGATGCCTCAATCTGTAGATGTGAGAGGTTGGCCTTGGAGGGTTTCAAGCGGGGTAGGGATAGACCAAAAATGTATTGGCGAGGAGTGATTAGATGTGACATGGAACAATTACAGCTTACTGAGGATATGACCCTAGATAGGAAGGTTTGGAGGAAGAGTAGTAAACTAGAAGGCTAAGGTGGGTGGTCGAGTCGTAGTCCGTAGTTAGGAGGTTTAAGGATAGCTTGGTTGGGAGTTCCAGTTATGGGGGAGGGGGTCCTTGGGTTGTTAATTATACTGTTTTTTTTTGTGAATGTTGGTTCTTTTGTTACTTTAGCATATTG
>NW_025815591.1:0-1838 GCF_002878395.1 Capsicum annuum | reverse complement strand
TATGCTGCATTATCTTCATATAAAATTGTGGGTACTTTGTCACATTTCAAGCCACATTTTTCTCGAATGAGATGTATTATAGATCTCAACTATACACACTCTTGGCTTGCTTCATGAATAGCTATAATCTCAGCGTGATTCGATGAAGTGGCTACGACAGACTGCATTGTTGATCTCCAAGATATGACAGTACCCCCATATATGAACACATAGCCTGTTTGAGACCGAGCTTTATGTGGGTCATATAAGTACCCAGCATCAGCATAACCAACAAGATCGGAACTGCAATCTTTAGAATAAAATAAGCACATTTCGATAGTCCCCTTTAGATACCGTAATATGTGTTTGATCTCATTCCAATGTCTCCTAGTAGGAGCAGAATTATACCTTGCTAGTAAATTTACTGAAAAGGAAATATCAGGCCTTGTAGTATTTGCAAGATACATTAGTGCACCAATTGCACTAAGATATGGTATTTCAGGACCAAGGAGTTCCTTATTTTTTTCTTGAAGTTGGAATGGATCCTTATTCACATCAAGTGATCGAACAACCATCAGAGTACTTAATAGATGTGCTCCATCCATATAGAATCATTTCAACACCTTTTCTGTGTAGGCGGATTGATGAACAAAGATGTCGTTTGTCAAATGCTCAATTTGCAAACCAACGCATAACTTTGTCTTTCCGAGATCTTTCATCTCAAATTCTTTCTTTAGGTAATCAATTGCCTTTTGAAGCTCTATTGACGTTCCAATAAGGTTTATGTCATCGACATAGACAGCAAGTATAACAAACTCCGATGTTGTTTTCTTTATGAAAACACATGGAAAAATTTCATCATTCGTATAGCCTTCTTTAGATAAATATTCACTAAGACGGTTATACCACATGCATCCAGATTGCTTCAAATCATACAATGATCTTTGCAATCTAATGGAATACATTTTTTGAGGCATTGAACTATATGCTTTTGGCATTTTAAATCCTTCGAGAATTTTCATGTATATCTCATTATCAAGTGATCCATATAGATAGGCCGTTACCACATCCATCAAATGTATTTCAAGTCTCTCATGGATAGTGAAACTAATAAGATAACGCAATGTTATTGCGTCCATAACTGGTGAATATGTCTCATCATAATCGACACCGGGCCGTTGTGAAAGTCCTTGTGCAACAAGGCGTACTTTATACCTTTGTATTTTATTTTTCTCATTTCTTTTTTGCACAAAGACCCATTTATAGCCAACAGGATTAACACCATTAGGTGTTTGATTTATAGGTCTAAAAACTTCACGTTTGGCAAGTAAATTCAATTCAGATTGAATTATTTCTTGCCATTTTGACCAGTCATTTCTTTGTCGACATTCTGTGACAGATCGAGGTTCAAGATCCTCACTGTCTTGCATGATTTTCGTTACAAAATTATATGCAAAGACATAATCCACTACTATTTTAGATCGATTCAAATTAGTTTCAACATCACTTGAATTTATGGATAGTTCCTCATTTTCTTGAGTCTCAGGCTTATTGATTCCTTTAGGGATATCAACAATGCTCAAATCTTGAACTTCTATATGTGAATCTTTTGTAGTGACATCTTGACCATTTATTTTTCTATTTTTAGGATTTCAATCCTAGAACCTAATGGTCTGCCACGCTTCAAGCGTGCTTTAGATTCATTAGATATGACACTAGTGGATGGTTCTTTAAGGACATCAATTTGAATTGGGACATTCTCTGCAGGAATATGTGATTTAGTGATCCTTTTCAAATCTATAAATGCGTCCGGCATTTGATTTGCAATTCTCTGCAGATGAATAATCTTTTATACTTCT
>NW_025815590.1:0-3015 GCF_002878395.1 Capsicum annuum | reverse complement strand
TCAATAGGCAATTTTGAGAAACATTACTAAGAATAAGATAGTAGTTTCTTAGTATTGCAAAAATTTCATGGGTTAACTAGCACACAACCACAACCACAGATAAAGAAAATAGAGTAGAAAAATAACATAAGGTTTTAACAAGGTTCAGCTAAGCCTAATCCTCTAAGCAAAAGCAGCAATAGTATTTCATTTTTAAAGGCAATGAAGAAGTGTATAATATTTTAGAATCTCCAACTACATATCCTATATATAGATCCCAAAATGTTTCCAAACCTATAAGAAAAGGTTCTCCCAGTCCTAAAAAGACTATATTTTCCTTTCCAAATCTATTAAGACGAAGGGTCTTCTAAATCAATACAGATTATAAGTTTCTTAAATATATACAAGAAAAAATTCAAAACATAATTCATAAATCTTCCCTTTGACATGAATTTCCTTCATCAATAGGAACAACATCTCTCTGCCTCGCTTCCAACCCCCGAAAGAGCTCACTTAGTGCTACATACTACAATCAAGTTTGGGCAATGCCTAAACATATGGTTTGGGACTGCCTTCGTCATCATGTGTACTTGATTATCATGTCTACATACATACTTCACATCAACATCCCCCTTGTTGTCTAATACCTTTTGTTCCCTTGGTAATAAAACAAACTTCCATGTTAGATTCTTGTGAAGTAACTGAATCTCTTTAGCAATTTCCCGAAGAAAGTTATATTTAATGATCATGATGATCGCACTTAAAGCCTACTCCTTTAGGTCTTCTTTCTTTAATTCTTTCAACTCTTTTTCAAAAGTTTCCTCAATTGCCTTCCATAACCTTTATAACACTAGGGAAGACATCATTCTAGTCTCCCACTGAATGAAACTAGATCCCCTATCAAATTTCTTTATTTAATATATTGTTGAAGATTATGTATACATATTAACCCTAGATTATGAGTAGAAACCCCAACCTTGCTCTGATACCAATTATTGCAGAAACACTGTCGGTTAAGTAGTTCACAACCACAAACAACAAAAATAAAGAAGATAAATCACACAAGATTTTCACGAGGATCGGCCCGGCCTAACCTCCAAGCAATGACAGATAGAGTTGTTAAATATGAAAGAAAAATAAGAAGTGTAAAATGATCTAGAATCTCAAGCCACCTATATATGGACTGCAAAATAGTCACAAACCTATAAGGAAAAGGTTCTCCTAATCCTACAAGAAATGTATTTGTCTTTCCCAAATCTATTAGGACAAAGGTTCTCCTAAACAAATAGGAATTATGTATTCCTAAAATATTCAAGGCATGTAACAATTATAGTATCTAATAACTAGATTCTTGTAATATTCATTAGTAGTAAAATTATCCATGATGTTCATCTAGATCAAAAATAACATTATTGTAATCACTATAAATTAACATCCCTAACTTCAAATTAATATAAATTTTATCATTTATGAAGTTAAATAGAAATAAAATTGAAAATTTTTATCTAATACACAAAAATTATTGTAACCACCTTGTCCGTCGTTAGGTATAAACCTTTTGCTTAAAATTTTAGATTAAATTCTCTCTGTATTCAAAGTTATAAAATTCAAGTTAGGTTAGTTTTGGATGAAATTAGAGCGAGGTATGGTCTAGAAAAATTTGAAAATAATTTGGACAAGTATGGTGTTGTTTAATTTGATCACTAGTTTTCTATGATTATAAGAAACCTATAGAATTTTACGGAACCAAATATGGATAAGATGAACTCACAAAATATGTCATAGCATAAATGGTATTATTTGGGATGTCATATATTTAAAGTTTGTTGTCTGAAAGGAGATTTTTGGATGAAACTAAAAATTTTGTCTCATCAACGTTTCTATAGAACATGTATGTCGCTATAGCGACAAACTCAAAATTGAAAATTTTTTGCTATGGTGACGATCAATGTAGTCAAAGGGACGCTATAATGACAATGTCACTATAGCAATGTTGCTATTGCAACAAATGCTACTATAGCAACATAAATCATTGTTTATTTCAAAAATCACCCAAAATATTTTTTTATGAAATATGTTGGGATTTAGTAGTGGAAATAAGGGGCATAACCAATAACTTTTCATTATATTTCGCTGTTAAGATAAGGAATACATTGCTATTAACTTGTAAATCAATAATCTAGTCAGAGAGGGTTAAGGGTTGGGTTTTCTTGGTTTTCTGGTACAATGAGCTAAATTGAGTATAAAATCAATGATTTTTTCTTAATTATTGTTAGTTTACCTTTGTATTCTTGTAATTCACTAGATTATCCATGAAATTTACATTTTTAGGTGAATTAAGGTTGAAAAGCCCTAGAACGAGGAGAGAATGATCATGAAGATGGACTTTGGCTCTTGGTGTGAGTTATAATTTTTAATGTGGTTGGTAATTTTATTAATTATGTATTTATATGCATTTTCTAGACCGTGATCAAGTGAAAATTATACAGAAAGGCAAGGCTCCAGCTTAGTGAAATTGTGCAAGCTTGGTTCGTGGTAGGTGATGTTCTTGTTGTGTAATCTGATTTATACTATATGTATTAACTACTTCTTAGTGTTACTTGATAGTATATGTTGTTTGGTGCGTTCAATTTAATGATTTTGTTCTTGTTGTATGATTTTGACAAACGTTATGGTTAAATAAGGAATGCTCTGCTATTTGGAATATTTTCTCGATATTTTGGGGGAACAAGATTGGAAGACACTTGTGTCTAGGTTTTTAGTTGATGGACAAAATTCGAACCCTGCCGGCCATGGCTAGAGGATGGTTATAATATCCATAGCATTTTTGTATAAAATTCAAGTTTATGGTTCCATGAGTTAACCGGGGAATACATTTATTTATATTATTGCTTACCTGTTTTGGCTTTGTGTGACTTATTTTACTTTGTGGTAAATGACGATACTTATTGTTTGTAATCCTAAACAGCTTGATTTATATTTGATATTTTGGGTGTAGGTTTTTATGAACTTGGATTAACTTAGTGTACTATATTG
>NW_025815589.1:0-1871 GCF_002878395.1 Capsicum annuum | reverse complement strand
ACCAAACACCAACTATATAACCCAAAAATTACAAGGATATAACAAACTAATTGCACTACCCAAAACTAACCCAAGCCTAGTAAAAACTTGTTTTGACTATGGACTATTAAATACCATATACACCCAAGACGGAGAAGAATTAACAGCTATGGAAGAATTACACAAGTTACACACCATAGCTGTTATTCATGTAATAGTAAATCTGAAATTTACTAAAGTAAAAGGTGCATGTCATGGTAACTTGGAGTTTGCTAAAATAAAATTTCATAAATTGACATGAACGATTGCGACATCTCAAAGATGTGCATACTGAGTATTGAGCATATATTGAAGAATTAGAGAATTCTTCATTACTTTTAATGTTGCTTGTTCTCATGATAAGTTGGTTGGACCAACTAATTTTCGGATTGGATCCCTTAAAATTTGAAAAGTATAAAAAGTAAATATGGACCCGTTCACTATTCATGTGATCTATTAAGATGCATCGATATGAGATGATCACTTGTACGTTTAATGTCAACCTGTAGTTTGGCATTCATAAAGTTGTTTGCGCAGTAAAATTGAGTTAAGAGCATAACTTTCAGATTGTGCAATCAAGATAATTAATCTTGATAATGATGGTTTAATATTAAATGACTTCGATAAATAGCTAGACCATTGTTAATGAGAACAAAACTTCATGTGTTGGTCTGAAATATGATATGCACTTGTATGCATTAGACCAATAAATTATGATTATTTCTTCCCTCTCAATTGGTTCAAGGTCAGGAACTAACTATTCCATCTAATAATTTTGATGTGCGGTATACGATTAATGAATATACCATGATGCACAAAAATTGAGGATGTACGTAGTTTTCCAAACATAAGAGGGAGAATATAAGCAGTTATGAAGTATGTTAGGAATCATCACAAATCCTTATTCAAAAGATAATTCAAGTCAAATGCCGAAAGCATCTCATACTTAAGCTGCAAGTGCTTCTATTTTGTGTCCCTGATGGACAAAGTCTATGCATGTATGAAGCGTGGTAGACCAATCGGATCCAAATGATATCATCCTCGAAAAGGATAAGGAACGAATAATCATAATAAGAAAGCAATGCGCTTTTGAAGAGCCTACGACATAACACTTCATGAAACCTTATGAAAAGTTAAGGTACCTGAAAATAATGAAGTGATGAGATCTCAAAATGTTATGTCACATTGTGAACCGATATGAAATGATATATCATCAATATCCTTGATACAATATTGGCGTAATATTGTGAAAGATTATGAGGATCTGAGTTCTACGTTTATTTAAGCATGCTGACGTAGAAACATTTATCAAGTGACATGAAAGGATGCATCTTGGTAAGTGAAAACTTATTTGATTTGTACTCCACACACTTGAAGATGTTACACGTGAAATGTTGAATATTGTCACTTGACAAAATATATCTTGTAAATACTATAAGACCTGATATAGCTTGTTTTTGATTAATTATTAGCAAGATATAGTTCCGCTCCTACTAAGAGAAATCGAAATGGGATCAAACACATGATCTTATTTTATTCTAAAGATTGCAGTCCCGTTCTTGTTGATTATACTGGTGCTAGGTATTTATTTAAGGGATAATTACATAACTTAGCAAATATTGACTCCTAATTACCTTATGTAGCCTAGTTTCAATTAATTACAATTCATAACCTCCTCTTGCCTATTAATTTTTCATAATTACAATTCAGAGTTTCTCTCATGAACTTTTTTTTCTCTCTATTTTCTATTCCTTTTTTCTTCTTTCCTTTTTCAGTTTTTTCCTTTATTTTTTTGTTTTCTCTTTCTTTTCATCTTCCAAATTTTTCGGTTTTTTTTTCTTTTGTATTTTTTT
>NW_025815588.1:0-2571 GCF_002878395.1 Capsicum annuum | reverse complement strand
TGGAGTTCCCTTGTCTATCATGTTGGATAGGGGTACTCAGTTCACTTCACAATTTTGGAAAGCTTTTCAGAAGGGTCTTGGTACCCAAGTGCTTTTGAGTTCTGCTTTTCATCCATAGATCGACTATCAGGCTGAGCAGACCATCCAAACCTTAGAGGATATGTTGAGAGCTTGTGCACTTGACTTTAAGGGAAGTTGGGATGATCACTTACCGTTGATAGAGTTTACTTACAATAACAGTTTCCACTATAGTATTGGCATGGCTCCGTTTGAAACCTTATATAGGAGGAAGTGTAGATTACCCATAGGTTGGTTCGAGGTGGATGAAACGGCTGTGAGTGGTCCTGATTCGGTATTTGAGCCTATAGAAAAAGTTAAGTTGATTAGGGAAAGGTTGAAAACTGTGCAGAATCGTCAGAAGTCATATGCGGATGTTAGAAGGAGAGACCTTGAGTTTGAAGTTGGTGACCTAGTGTATCTAAAAATTTCTCCCATGAGGGGGGTGAAGAGATTCAGAAAGAAGGGGAAGCTTAGTCCCCGTTCTGTTGGTCCTTACAAAATTCTTAGTCGTGCTGGTAAGGTATCTTATGAGGTCGAATTGCCTTCCGAGTTGTCCTCTGTTCATCTAATATTCCATGTCTTCATGCTTAGAAAGCATATTAGCGATGTTGTGGTAGTGGATTCTTTTGTGACTACTGACATTCAAGAAAATCTTTCTTTTGATGAGATTCCTATTGATATTCTTGATTTTAGTGTCCGAAGACTAAGGAACAAAGAAGTTCCCTTGGTCAAGGTGTTGTGGAGAAACCAATCTGTTGAGGGTGCAACTTGGGAAGCTGAGGCGGATATGCGATCCAAGTACCTGCACCTATTTTTTCCGAACTCCAATCAAGACGAAGGTACTATTCTTTCCTAAATCATGCACTTTTGATAAAAGTTGCAGTAGTTCAGTTGTCACTTATTATGTGTTCAGCTGTAGTTTCTTGAATTTATACATTCTATGTTGCATTCGGAGTGAAAAACGATGTGGTGATGAGTCTAGCAAATGGTTTCAGCTGTATGCTCGATTCCCTATCTAATCTTGGCATGTCTAGCATCATTCGAGGATGAATGTTTCCAGGGGGGATGATGTAATACCCCGGGAAATTTTTTGTTGAAATTTTGTGCGTAAACGTGTTGGATTCTATCATCTAGAATGAATTATAAATTTTTCATGCAGAATGTCTTAGATTATGACCCACCATTGCATATATTATCGAATAATCTTTCCAACAATATGTGGATCATCCAAAACAGACACCCGAGCGACGAGTTATGAATATTCCAATTGAACCGTGAATAGTAGTGAACAGTAAAACGTGCAGGAAAAAGTACTGAGGCCTGGCGTATTTTTGATCCAACTTTAAACACCCATAACTCCTTGTACATAATGATCTGTGTGATCAACTATATATCAACGGAAAGCACTGTGAGTCCTCTTTCCAATGAAATTGGTTTCATCCAATTTGTCTATCGGAGCAAAATGTTATGGTCGATCTACTTCAGCCTATCAAAAGTGAATTTTGGGTCAACTTCAAATGATCATAACTCCTCGTAAACAATAATCTAGGTGAGATACTATAATCAACAGAAAGATATGAGAGTCCTCTTTCTAATGAAATTGGTTTCATCCAATTTGGATATCGGAGTAAAATGTTATGGTTGATCTACTTCAGACTATCACAACAGTCCATCAAAGGACAAATTTGAGAATTATTTTATTTTTAGGGGCGTTTTGGTCATTCCCCCTCACCCAAAATCCATCCAAACCCTATATTAAAGCCTAATAGAAGCATTCTATGTTATATTTTATCAAATTCCCTCAAAAAGAAAACCCTAAGCCTACATCCAACTTCAAGAACCTCAAAAGTTCACCAATTATTCTGCAAATTTATTCAAGATTCTAAGTTTCCAGTTCAAGAACTCCAAGAACCATCATTCAAAGGAATGATTAACATCTCAAAAATGAGTATCGATCTAAAGTTCATCATTCAAGGTATGTGGGGTCTTTTAACAAGAACTCTCTTTCATTCTTGTGCCCAAAAGTAATTTTCTTTACAAAGGCATGATTTTTATTTGATTTTTATGAATTTGAAGCATGAACCCATATCTTATGATGATTATTATGAAATCTTGATGTTTATACTTTTGAAAGATGAATTTACATGTGTGGAGATATAAAGCATGAATCTTGAATGATATTTATCATAATTTTCATATTTGGGTCGTGAATCCCTATTGAAAATTGTTTTTTCTTAGAAAGTGTGTGTTATAAGCACGTTGATGTTGAATATTTGAGATATTTTGAATAATTTGACCTTTTGGTCTTAATGGAGTTATTTTGAACTCGAGTGTGAAAGAAATCCACAACATGGTTGATTTTGATAGATGAAAAGCATAATGGCTCCTGATGTATATTTATATATTACTAAAAAAAATTTTGTTGTGGATTGTCTTTGAAATAATCTGAGATAAGTTCGGGAGAAATCTTTAGCACCAAGTGGGAGGTATAAAGCGACCTTACTTCCCTAG
>NW_025815587.1:0-1883 GCF_002878395.1 Capsicum annuum | reverse complement strand
GAGAAAAAGACGTCGAGTTGTACAGCTAATCCTTAATTTTGGAACAAATATCATGTAATAGGTATCTGGCACACCAAACGACATGTGCCCTGAGCTCCTTGCCGGCATACCCTATGGCTATAAATCTGATATATGGTCGCTTGGTAAGAAATAAGAATGTTGATGAAGCAATATATTTTAGCTCTTTACATCATGTCCCTAATACTAACACTTTAATGTGATTTTAGGATACTGTATGTTTGACATTGCTGCATATCAACCCCCGTTTAAAGCTTCTGTGAGTTGATTTTTAAGCTATCTGAACTTCGTAAACAATTCCTCGAAAAGTTATACTTGTTACGCCAAAAAAAAAGAGAAGTTCTTTATCCTGATATCTTCTATATGATATAGTGACAATGTAAATCCAACAGGACAAAACAGGACTTATCAACAAAATAAACCGGGGTTTGTTCTCACCATTTCCGATTATATACTCCACCTTGTAAGTATCTTCCTTCTAAGCACGCCACAAGTATAACAAATAAGTTAGCTGACAAAGCGGATTTAATTCTTGCAGGAAACAGATAATAAAAAGCATGCTAAGGAAAACTCCAGAACACCGACATATAGTGAGTGCGAGCGACATATGTTCAAATGTTATTCTTTCCATTTCAATCTGTTAAGTATTATTTTCCTTTTTAGTCTGTTTAAAAGCGAATGTTTCTTTCTTTTTACAACAACTCCTTAATTCTAACTTTCTACGTGGTATGTTTAAAGATTACAAACTTAAATTACATTTTGATACATTCTGCATACCTTTATTTTAAGACCACAAAATTCAAGTCTTCTTTTCTTTCTTAAACTTCGTGCCAAATCAAAACCCGAAAAACAAAATGAAATGGAGGGAGTATTAAATTGAGATTCATCTTGATATTTTTTTTACCTCTACTTATAGGCTGTCGAGCTGTTGAGAAATCAACATTTGCAACCATACCTCCTCTTGTGTCACAACCGTTCATCTGCGTTTCTTTCCATGAAGTCCCCGAGCAGAACGAAAGAGAAAACACGACCATCACCTGGAAAATCTATCAGTCCGAGAGGTAGCATAGAAAGACCGTAGAAGCTAAAAGAGAAAAGAACTGTCCTTTACTTTGACGAAAGTGATAACATTCAGCCAAGAAACTTATCTTACAATTATAACACGTTCCGAGCCAAACTTGACACTAAGAGAGTCGATCTAACAAGCTACTCGGCTAGGATCTCTCAAGATAGTGAGGATTCTAAAAGTGGGGAGATGAGTGAGGCAGCTATTTGCAATGGATATGATCAACAGGAGACTATCTCACAAACAGAAACTACGATCACTGCAAGCTCGTCAAGTTCAAGGGCAAAAACATGGTCCGGGGAACAAGAGCATGTTTCTCCGGAGCATGTTAGTTGATTTGACGAGGATGATACAAAGAATAACAAGACAAAAGAGCTTGAGGTGTTGAGCAGTCCACTGGACCACGAGGAAGCAGATATAGTGTAATGTATCTCTGCAAAATCTAGCAGAATTACATTGTCTGATGGAAGATTCAACGATAAAACATGATCCTTCGATGAAGAAAGCACTTCATCTAATTCACAGTTGGCAAAACCAGATCCAGAGGCAGCACAAAGATTCTGTGTTGCTGAAACTGAAAATGGTAGCGAGTGTAGAGAAGTTGCTATTGACTGCTTGTCAACTGAAAGGGATGGTTCACTTCTACACAAAGACGAGCTAGAAAAGAAAGCAACCACAGTTTACGACACCAAACAGGCTAAGAAAGACGCTCTTCGAGCACTAGATGATAAGGTTTCGCAGCTCAAGTCACTAGCCGCATTAGCTAGTAAGGAGGACAAAGATGACTGGGGTAATCCCA
>NW_025815586.1:0-1548 GCF_002878395.1 Capsicum annuum | reverse complement strand
GGCGGGGTATGTCCTGACCTTAGTTAAACTCTGTGTATTGTCTAGAGGCTTTGTAGACCTAATGTACAGTTAAGGTGGTATTTTGTTAATAGACGTGATGGCTCCAACGGCCAAGTATTGTATATACATATATATGTGTGCTCGAGCTTATACAGGTGATTATTTTCTTTTATATGCGACATGATGCTGTCCGAATTTGGGGTTGTCATAGAGGTATGCATGGGAAGTATAAGGGTATGAGCTGGTTCTCCTGGGCCTCCTCGGTTACGGGTGACAGTCCTCCCCAATAGGATTTGAGGCATGGCAAAAGTGGTATCAGAGAAGTTCGTCCTACTGAGTCTACAAAGCCGTGTCTACATAGAGTTTTGTTTATCGGTGTATCGTACACCACATCTATAAATAGGAGGCTATGGACATTTAGGAATTGTTTCTTTTCTTCATGTCTTAGATCGTGCGATAGAGCCTATATTGTATATGAACTCATAGTTGATCACTGAATCCGTTTGTTTCTCTTATTATAGTAATGATGCCGGTTACCAGAATCAAGAATACCGGTAAGCAAGTAGATGTGGCTGCCGGAGAGGGGACTAGTAAGTCACCCACTATACCAGCTAATCAAAGTGAGGCTCCAGCTGAGCATGCATCAGAAACATCCTCCACTCCGAAAGAAATAAGGGGGATGAGAACTATATCCCCAGAGCCACCTATTAATGCTGTTGATCAAGATCTTAGAAATACAGTGCAACTTTTGACTCTTATAGTTGCTGGGCAAGCTCAAGGGCAAGCCATTCCTACAACGGGTCATAGTGGTACAGATAGGGCGGCTAGCCTTTGAACACAGGATTTTCTTACGATGAATCCTCCCATTTTACTGGATCAGATCTGAACGAGGACCCACAGGACTTTATTGATCAAATTCAAAGGGCCTTAGATGTTATGCATGTAACGGGTAGAGAGACAGTGGAGTTAGCGGCGTATAGATTTAAAGGGGAGGCTATATATTGGTACGAGGACTGGAAACGATCTAGGGGTGTTAATGCGCCCCCAGCTACTTGGAAAGAGTTCAAAGAGGCATTTCTTGATCATTATCTTCTATTCGAGATTCATCAGGCCCGTGCAGATCAATTTTTAAATCTTCGTCAGGGGAATATGAGCGTGAGGGAGTACAGTCTCTGATTTAATTCCTTGTCGAGATATGCTCCTAATGTTGTAGCTACTATGGATGACAGAGTTCATCAATATGTGGATAGGCTAGATCCATATCTGGTTAGTGATTGTACTATTGACGCTTTGAAAAAAGATATGGACATAGCGAGGATCCAAGCTTTTACACAGAAAATGGAAGATCAGAGGCAGAGGAGAAGAACACAGGAATTAGAAAGAGAATATTCCAAGAGGGCCAGATCTACAGGGCAGTTCATGGCATCCTAAGGAGGGTTCAAACCACAGTTTTCTGTTAGACCACCTAGGCCATTATCCTTTTATTCTGCAGCTAGTGCCCTACCACAGTTCCAAGGGTCTAGAGAAAATCAATTTGGGCACAGAAGT
>NW_025815585.1:0-2215 GCF_002878395.1 Capsicum annuum | reverse complement strand
CGTGCAGCAATCAATTGTGGCATAACAAGACGCCAACCAGTCCATACCCATTATAACATCAAAATCTACCATTTCTAACTCCACAAGATTAGCCATCGTATCACGACCACAAACAGTTACTATGCAGTTTCGATAAACCCTTCTAGCTATAATAGATTCCCCAACTGGTGTGGATACTTCAAATGGCTTAACTAACAGTTCGGGTATTCTTTCGAACTTTCCAGCAACCAATGGAGTAACATAAGATAATGTAGAACCGGGATCAATTAAGGCATATAAATCGAATGAAAAGATAGACAACATACCTGTAACCACATGTAGGGAAGCCTCTAAATTCTGTCGATCCGCTAGAGCATACGAACGATTTTGAGCCCCGCTAGAACTCGTGGCTCCTCTATCACCTCTAAAATGACCCATTGGTTGTGCACCCCTTCCTGAATAAGGAATCGATGATGATGATGCAACAAATGACCCTGTAGGTCGTGCCATACCCCCTATTTCCCTTCGTGGGCATTCTCTCATCATATACCCCGACATACCGCACCAAAAGTAAACATTGGTCCCCAGCTGACATGCGCCCAAATGATACCTTCCACATTTATTGCATGGATCTTGAGGAGGTCTCGATTGGCTCATATTCTCTTGCCATTGGTACCCCACTGTCCGCAAACTCTGGCTCTCACTTCTGTGCCCAAATTGATTTTCTCTGGACCCTTGGAACTGTGGTGAGGCACTAGCTGCAGAATAACCTAGGTGGTCTAGCAGAAAATTGTGGTCTGAACCCTCCTTGGGATACCATGAACTGCCTTGTAGATCTGGCCCTCTTGGAATATCCTCTTTCTAATTCCTGTGTTCTTCTCCTCTGCCTCTGATATTCCATTTTCTGTGCAAAAGCTTGGATCCTCGCTATGTCCATATCTTTGTTCAAAGCGGTAATAGTACAATCTCTAACCAGATATGGATCTAGCCTATCCACATATTGATGAACTCTATCATCCATAGTAGCTACAACATTAGGAGCATATCTCGACAAGGAATTAAATCGGAGACTGTAGTCCCTCACGCTCATATTTCCCTGACAAAGATTTAAAAACTGATCTGCACGGGCCTGACGAATCTCGAATGGAAGATAATGATCAAGAAATTCCTCTTTGAACTCTTTCCAAGTAGATGGGGGTGCATCAATACCCCTAGATTGTTTCCAGTCCTCATACCAATATATAGCCTCCCATTTAAATCTATACGCCGCTAACTCCACCGTCTCTCTACCCGTTACATGCATAACATCTAAGGACCTTTGAATTTGATCAATAAAGTCCTGTGGGTCCTCGTTAAGATCTAATCCATTAAAAGTGGGAGGATCCATCTTAAGAAAATCCTGTGTTCGAAGGCTAGCCGCCCTATCTGTACCACTAGGACCCGTGGTAGGAATGACTTGCCCTTAAGCTTTCCCAGCAACTATATGAGTCAAAAGTTGTACTACATTTCTAAGATCTTGATCAACAGCATTAATAGGTGGCTCTGCGGATATAGTTCTCCTCCCCCTTATTTCTTCCGGACTGGAGAAAGTTTCTGATGCATGCTCAGCTGGAGCCTCACTTTGATTAGCTGGTATAGTGGGTGACTTACTAGTCCCCTCTCCGGCAGCCACATCTACTTGCTTACCAGTATTCTTGCTTCTGGTAACCGTCATCATTACTATAATAAGAGAAACAAACGGATTCAGTGGTCAACTATGACTTCATATACAATATAGGCTCTATCGCATGATCTAAGACATGAAGAAAAGAAACAATTCCTAAATATCCATAGCCTCCTGTTTATAGATGCGGTGCACAACACACTGATAAACAAGACTCTACATAGACACGGCTTTGTAGACTCACTAGGACGAACTTCTCTGATACCACTTTTGTCACGACTCAAATCCTATTGGGGCAGACTGGCACCCATAACCGAGGAGGCCTAGGAGAACTAGCTCATAACCTCATACTTCCCATGCATACCTCTATGACAACCCGAAATTCGGACAGCATCATGTCGCATATAAAAGGAAATAATCACCTGTATAAGCTCGAGCACACATATATATATACAATACTTGGACGTTGGAGCCATCACGTCTATTAACAAAACACCATCTTGACTGTACATTAGGTCTACAAAGCCTCTAGACAATACACAGAGTTTAACTAAGGTCGGGACACACCCCTTC
>NW_025815584.1:0-1350 GCF_002878395.1 Capsicum annuum | reverse complement strand
CTATGCAGTCTGACTAGCTCTCGAATATATAATCTAGCGTAATCCTCTGCAGTATATGAAGTATGAACAGGCAAGAAATGAGCAGACTTAGTCAACCTATCAACCACAACCCAAATGGAATCATGATGGCGTTGGGAAGGAGGTAAACCAATCACAAAGTCCATATTTATCTCTTCCCACTTCCAGGTGGGAATACTAAACTCTTGTATCATACCACCAGGCCTTTGGTGTTCAACCTTAACCTGTTGGCATTTTTCACACTTAGCTACAAACGTTGCTATATCTTTCTTCATGCCACTCCACCAATAGATTTCCCGCAAGTCTCGGTATATCTTGATGGCACCAAGATGAATAGAATATCGCGCCCCGTGCGCTTCATCCATAATCCTCTATCTCAGATCATCAATATTTAGGACACACAATCTACCCTACAATCTCAACACACCATCTCCCCCTTGGGAGAAAACCTCTACTTTTTGGTCCTTGACTGACTCCTTCACTCTGACCAAACTAGCATCTAAGTATTGCTTTTCTTTCACTTCCGAAACCAAGGAGGATTCGAAACTACTCTGAACCCCTATACTACCTTCAGTAGAGTCAAACAACCTAACCCCCAATCTAGCCAAACAATGTACATCACGAGCCAACTCTTTTTTACCTTCTACCACACGCGAAACACTACCCATAGACACTCTACTTAGGGCATCTGCCACAACATTGGCCTTACTCGGATGGTATAGCACACTTATATCATAGTCCTTTAACAATTCTAACCATCGTCTCTGCCTAAGATTCAATTCTCTCTGGGTAAACACATACTGCAGACTCTTATGATCAGTGAAAACATCAACATGGACACCATACAAGTAGTGTCTCCAGATTTTCAAAGCAAACACAACAACAGCCAACTCAAGGTCATGGGTGGGGTAATTTTTCTCATGGGGTTTCAACTGTCTAGAAGAATAAGCTATCACCTTACCCTTCTACATCAATACGTAACCCAACCCAACTCTCGAAGCATCACAGTACACCACAAAACCATCAACACCATCAGGAAAAGTCAAAACAGGGGATGAAGTGAGTCAAGTCTTCAACTCCTGAAAAATCTTCTCACAAGATTCGGACCACAAGAACTTCACTTTCTTTTGGGTCAACCGAGTCATAGGAGACGTTATAGAGGAGAAACCCTCAACAAATAGTGGTAATAGCCAGCTAAACCCAAGAAACTTTGGATATCAGTCGGAGAAATAGGTCTAAGCCAATTTTTAACAGCTTCGGTCTTTTGGGGATCAACTCTAATACCCTTAAAAGAAATGATATAACCCAGAAAAGCAACTGACCTTAGCCAAA
>NW_025815583.1:0-1062 GCF_002878395.1 Capsicum annuum | reverse complement strand
TTATATGGCGGGGTGTGTCCCGACCTTAGTTAAACTCTGTGTCTTGTCTAGAGTCTTTGTAGACCTAATGTACAGTCAAGGTGGTGTTTTGTTAATAGACGTGATGGATCTAACGGCCAAGTATTGTATATACATATATATGTGTGCTCGAGCTTATACAGGTGATTATTTTCTTTTATATGCAAGATAATACTGTCTGAATTTTAGGTTGTCATAGAGGTATGCATGGAAAGTATAAGGTTATGAGCTGGTTCTCCCGGGCCTCCTCGGTTACGGGTGCCAGTCCGCCCCAATAGGATTTGAGGCGTGACAAAAGTGGTATCAAAACAGTTCGTCCTAGTGAGTCTACAAAGCCGTGTCTATGTAGAGTCTTGTTTATCGGTGTGTCGTGCACCGCATCTATAAACAGGAGGCTATGGACATTTAGGAATTGTTTTTTTCTTCATGTCTTTGATCGTGCGATAGAGCCTATATTGTATATGAAGTCATAGTTGACCACTGAATCCGTTTGTTTCTCTTATTATAGTAATGATGCCGGTTACTAGAAGTAAGAATACCGGTAAGCAAGTAGATGTGGATGTTGGAGAGGGGACTAGTAAGTCACCCACTATACCAGCTAATCAAAGTGAGGCTCCAGCTGAGCATGCATCAGAAACTTCCTCCAGTCCAAAAGAAATAAGGGGGAGGAGAGCTATATCCCCAGAGCTACCTATTATTGTTGTTGATCAAGATCTAAAAAATACAGTGCAACTTTTGACTCGTATAGTTGCTAGGCAAGCTCAAGGGCAAGCCATTCCTACCACGGGTCCTAGTGGTACAGATAGGGCGGCTAGCCTTCGAACACAGGATTTTATTAAGATGAATCCTCCTACTTTTACTGGATCAGATCTTAACAAGGACCCACAGGACTTTATTGATCAAATTCAAAGGGCCTTAGATGTTATGCATGTAACGGGTAGAGAGACAGTGGATTTAGCGGCGTATAGATTTAAAGGGGAGGCTATATATTGGTATGAAGACTGGAAACGATCTAGGGGTATTGATGCACCCCCAGCTACTTGG
>NW_025815582.1:0-1411 GCF_002878395.1 Capsicum annuum | reverse complement strand
GATATGTACTGGAGGCAGCCTAATGGTCATAGTACAGTACAGTAATGATTACAAAGATGATAAGAACGAAGGTAAAGTGATTGAATAAATACAATGTACAGGTTGCCACAAGTTCTAGTAAGTGTGGTCCACTCCTATTACTATTTATTCGCTTGTTTCTCATTTCTATTGAGTTCCTATATCATATGTGATTATCTACAGCTTTACATACTTAGTATATATTTTGTACTGACGTCCCCTATGGGGGACATGCATTTCATGCTGCAGGCATAGGTACCTCAGCTTATACACCTCACAAGTAGGAGCCTGGATATCCAGCTGCTTTTGGTGAGCTCCAGTTTGCTTTAGGGCTTTCTGTGTCATATCCAGTTACTTTTGATATTGTATAGAAGTTAGTTATTTGGCGAGGTCTGTCCCGACCTTGGTTAAACTTTGTGTATTGTCTAGAGGCTTTGTAGACCTAATGTACAATCAAGGTGGCATTTTGTTAATAGACGTGATGGCTCCAATAGTCAAGCATTGTATATTCATATATATGCATGCTCGAGCTTATACTAGTGATTATTTTCTTTTATATGCGACATGATGTTGTTTGAATTTTGGGTTGTCATAGAGGTATACATGGGAAGTATAAGTTTATGAGCTGGTTCTCCCGGGCCTCCTCGGTTACGAGTGCCAGTTCGCCCCAATAGGATTTGAGGCATGACAAAAGCGGTATCACAGCAGTTCATCCTAGTGAGTCTACAAAGCTGTGTCTACATAGAGTTTTGTCTATCGGTGTGTCGTGCACCGCATCTATAAATAGGAGGCTATGGACATTTAGGAATTGTTTCTTTTCTTCATGTCTTAGATCATGTGATAGAGCCTATATTGTATATGAAGTCAAAGTTGACCACTGAATCCATTTGTTTCTCTTATTATAGTAATGATGCCAGTTACCAGAAGCAAGAATACCGGTAAGAAAGTAGATGTGGCTTCCGGAGAGGGGACTAGTAAGTCACCTACTATACCAGCTAATCAAAGTGAGGCTCCACCTGAGCATGCATCAGAAACTTCTTCCACTCCAGAAGAAATAAGGGGGAGGAGAACTATATCCCCAGAGCCACCTCTTAATGTTGTTGATCAAGATCTTAGAAATACAGTGCAACTTTTGACTCCTATAGTTGCTGGGCAAGCTCAAGGGAAAGCCGTTCCTACCACGGGTCATAGTGGAACAGATATGGTGGCTAGCCTTCGAACACAGGATTTTCTTAAGATGGATCCTCCCACTTTTACAGGATCAGATCTTAACGAGGAACTACAGGACTTTATTGATCAAATGCAAAGGGCCTTAGATATTATGTATGTAATGAGTAGAGAGACAGTAGAGTTAGCAGCATATAGATTTAAAGGGGAGGCTATATATTGGTAC
>NW_025815581.1:0-1525 GCF_002878395.1 Capsicum annuum | reverse complement strand
TATGGTGTAATTAAGGCTTACTACTTAAACACTAGTTTGGTGAATTCAAATAATTGAATTGTGACGTTTGGTCGCTAATACTAGATTGCTATATATGTTAATTGTAGATAAGTAATCCGAAAAGACAAGAAGTCCATTTGGGACTAGTATTGAAGGTTGATAGTCAGGTATGTAAAGCATACTCTATACCATAGCTTTGGCATGAAAGTGAACAATTGTTCTATTAAGAAAGTTTCCAAAGTTATTCAGTAACATGTGATCCATAATGGTATTGTATGATGTCCTACATTACCAATGAACTTCTTTCCACCCTACAAAATGTCAAATCCAAATCTTACATGTTTATTGCACTATGAATGTCAGAAGGTATCCTGTTACTCAAACAAGATCTATGTGCTATTAATGACTCCAAAACGTTTCATTGATATACCAATAAGTTCCTACTTCATTGTTATGGCATTGATGATTCCAAAACACTTCATTGATGTGCCAATGAGTTCTACTTCATTGTTATTGCATTGATGGTCTATTTATATGTCTCTTATTGATGTATCATTGTTTCAAAGTAGTAAAAATATGGTGGCGACCGAAATAACAATCTCAAAGATTATTTGAACTAAGTGATGGAAGTTCTCTCTTATCGGGTGGTATCCCAGGGGCATAAGCCTATCATGGGCCGATCCCTAGTTATGTGTTTATGGATGGTATCCCAGGGGCATAAGCCTATCATGGGTCGATCCTAGTTGATATGTACTGGAGGCAGCCTAATGGTCATAGTACAGTACAGTAATGATTACAAAGATGATAAGAACGAAGGTAAAGTGATTGAATAAATTCAATTTATAGGTTGTCACAAGTTCTAGTATGTGTGGTCCACTCCTATTACGATTTATTCACTTGTTTCTGATTTCTATTGAGCTCCTATATCATATGTGATTATCTACAGCTTTACATACTCAGTACATCTTTCGTACTGACGTCCCCCACGGGGGACCTACATTTCATACTGCAGGCACAGGTACCTCAGTTCATACACCGTACAAGTAGGAGCCAGGATACCCAGCTGCTTTTGGTGAGCTCCAGTTTTCTTCAGGGCTTTTCGTGTCATATCTAGTCACTTTTGGTATTGTATAGAAGTTACTTATATGGCGGGGTGTGTCCCGACCTTAGTTAAATTTTATGTATTGTGTAGAGGCTTTTTAGACCTAATGTACAGTCAAGGTGGTGTTTTGTTAATAGACGTGATGGCTCCAATGGCCAAGTATTGTATATACATATATATGTGTGCTCGAGCTTATACAGGTGATTATTTCCTTTTATATGGAATATGATGCCGTCCGAATTTTGGGTTGTCATAGAGGTATGCATAGGAAGTATAAGGTTATGAGCTGGTTCTCCCGGACCTCCTCGATTATGGGTGCCAGTTCGCCCCAATAGGATTTGAGGCGTGACAAAAGTGGTATCAGAGAAGTTCGTCCTAGTGAGTCTACAAAGCTGTGTCTACGTAGAGTCTTGTTTATCGGTG
>NW_025815580.1:0-1129 GCF_002878395.1 Capsicum annuum | reverse complement strand
GGGATTTTGGGGCGTGACAAAAGTGGTATCAGAGAGGTTCGTCCTAGTGAGTCTACAAAGCCGTGTCTACGTAGAGTCTTGTTTATCGGTGTGTTGTGCACCACATCTATAAACAGGAGGCTATGGACATTTAGGAAATTGTTTCTTTTCTTCAGATCATAGATCGTGCCATAGAGTTTATATAGCAAACGAAGTCATAGTTGGCCACTGAATCCATTTGTTTCTCTTATTACAGTAAGAATGCCGGATACCGAAAGTAAGAATACCGGCGAGCGGGTAGACGTAGCTGTCGGAGAAGGGACTAGTAAGTCACCACCTGTACAAGTTAATCAGAGTGAAGCTCAAGTTGAGCGGGTATCTGAAATGTCTTCCACTCCAGATGGAATAAGGGGGAGGCGAACCACAATCACAGAACCACTTGTTAATGCTGATCAGGATATGAGGGATGCAGTACAACTGTTGACCCGGATTGTTGCCGGTCAAGTCCAAGGGCAAGCTATTCCTGCCGCGGGTCCTAGCGGTACTGATAGGGCGGCTAGTCTTCGGACGCAAGATTTTCTTAAGATGAATCCGCCTACTTTTACCGGATCCGATCTTAACGAAGATCCGTCGGACTTTTACCGGGCGCAGGTGGCGTAGCACGACCTTCGGGATCAGCTGTTGCATCATTGTCACCGGTATCTTATTCTGGTAGAGGCGTACAACCTGCGGGTCACGCTAGAAATGAAAAAAGAGTCGTCAGTTCCAGCGGGACTCAGAATCGCACTTATGCTTTAGCGGATCGACAGAATCTAAAGGCTTCCCCAGATGTGGTTACGGGTACGTTGCCCATATTTTCATTTGATGTATATGCTTTAATTGATCCGGGTTCTACATTATCATATGTTACTCCTTTGGTTGCTAGAAAGTTCAAAAGAACCCCCGAATTGTTAGATAAGCCGTTGGAAGTGTCTACCCCGGTTGGGGAGTCTATTATTGCTAGGAAAGTTTATAAAGATTGTGTAGTAACTGTGTGTGGTCAAGACACGATGGCCAATCTTGTGGAACTAGAAATGGTAGATTTTGATGTTATAATGGGTATGGATTGGTTGGCGTCTTGTTATGCCAAAATTGACTGTTGTACGAAAAA
>NW_025815579.1:0-2298 GCF_002878395.1 Capsicum annuum | reverse complement strand
AAGAAAGTTATATTTAATGCTCATGATGATCGCACTTAAAGCCTACTACTTTAGGTCTTCTTTCTTTAATTCTTTCAACTCTTTTTGAAAAGTTTCCTTAATTGCCTTCCATAACCCTTATAACACTAGGGAAGACATCATTCTAGTCTCCCACTGAATGAAACTAGATCCCCTATCGAATTTCTCTATTTAATATATTGTTGAAGATTATGTATACATCTTAACCCTAGATTATGAGTAGAAACCCCAACCTTGCTTTGATACCAATTATTGCAGAAACACTATCGGTTAAGTAGCTCATAACCACAAACAACAAAAATAAAGAAGATAAATAATACAAGATTTTCACGAGGATCGGCCTAGCCTAACCTCCAAGCAATGACAGATAGAGTTGTTCAATATGAAAGAAAAAAAAAAAGTGTAAAATGATCTAGAATCTCAAGCCACCCTATATATGAACCGCAAAATAGTCACAAACCTATAAGGAAAAGGTTCTCCTAAACCTACAAGAAATATATTTGTCCTTTCCAAATCTATTAGGACAAAGTTTCTCCTAAACAAATTGAAATTATGTATTCCTAAAATATTCAAGACATGTAACAATTATAGTATCTAATAACTAGGTTCTTGTATTATTCATTAGTAGTAAAATTATCCATGATGTACATCTAGATCAAAAACAACATTATTGTAATCACTATAAATTAACATGCCTAACTTCAAATAAATATAAAATTTATCATTTATGTAGTTAAATAGAAATAAAATTGAAAATTTTTATCTAATACACTAAAATTATTGTAACCACCTTGTCCGTCGTTATGTATAAACCTTTTGCTTAAAATTTTAGATTAAATTCTCTCTGTATTCAAAGTTATAAAATTCAAGTTAGATTAGTTTTGGATGAAATTAGAGCGAGGTATGGTCTAGGAAAATTTGGAAATAATTTGGATAAGTATGGTGTTGTTTAATTTGATCACTAGTTTTCTATAATTATAAGAAACCTATAGAATTTTACGGAACCAAATATGGATAAGATGAACTCACGAAATATGTCATAGCATAAAGGGTATTATTTGGGATGTCATATATTTAAAGTTTGAGATTTTTGGAGGAAAATAAAATTTTTGTCGACGTTTCTATAGAACATGTATGTCGCTATAGCGATAAACTCAAAATTGAAAAATTTTCATTATGGTGACGATCAATGCAGTCAAAGGGCCGTTATAACGACAAAGTCGCTATAGCAATGTTGCTATTACAACATATGCTACTATAGCAACATAAATCATTGTTTATTTCAAAAATCTCCCAAAATATTTTTTTAAGAAATATGTCGGTCTTTAATAGTGGCAATAAGGGGCATAACCAATAACTTTTCATTATATTTTGCTGTTAAGATAAGGAATATATTGCTATTAACTTGTAAATCAATAATCTAGTCAGAGAGGGTTAAGGGTTGGATTTTCTTGATTTTCTAGTACAATGAGGTAAATTGAGTATAAAATCAATGAGTTTTTCTTAATTATTGTTAGTTTACTTTTGTATGCCTGTAATTTACTAAATTATCCATAAAATTTATATTTTTGGGTGAATTAAAGTTGAAAAGCCCTAGAATGGGGAGAGAATGATCATGAAGATCGACTTTGGGTCTTGGTGTGAGTTATAATTTCCAATGTGGTTGGTCATTTTATAAATTATGTATTTATATGTATTTTCTAGACCGTGATCAAGCAAAAATTATACAGAAAGACAAGGCTCCAGCATAGTGAAATTTTGCAGCTTGGTTCGTGGTAGGTGATGGTATTGTTGTGTAATCTGATTTATACTATATGTGTTAACTACTTCTTAAAGTTACTTGATAGTATATGTTGTTTGGTGTGTTCAATTTAATGATTTTGTTCTTGTTGTATGATTTTGACAAACGTTATGGTTAAATAAGCAATGCTCTGCTATTTGGAATATTTTCTCGATATTTTGGGAGAACAAGATTGGAAGACACTTGTGTCTAGGTTTTTAGTTGATGGACAAAATTCAACCCCTGCCGGCCATGGCTGGAGGATGGTTATAATATCCATAGCATTTTTGTATAAAGTTCAGGTGTGTTTACAGTTCCATGAGTTAACCGAGGAATACATTTATTTATATTATTGCTTACCTGTTTTGGCTTTGTGTGGCTTATTTTACTTTGTGGTAAATGACTTGACTTATTGTTTGTAATCCTAAACAGCTTAATTGATATTTGTTATTCTGGGTGTAGGTTTTTATGAACTTGGATTAACTTAGTGTACTATATTG
>NW_025815578.1:0-1200 GCF_002878395.1 Capsicum annuum | reverse complement strand
ACATATATAATATAATATATTTACTTTATTAAAAAATAATCTAATATATAATTTTCTAAAATTATATTGATTACATGTAGTCAATAACCAATATAATAATAATAAAAATCAATCAATCTAACGTGAAAAAACTTACACTAAAAAATATATCAAATATAATATACAAATTATGTAGAACGTAATGTTTATCTTTTACTCATGCTTCAATATATAAAATAAATATTTTCCTTTATACATACGTTAAATGAAGTTAAACATGCATAATCATTATATAATGAATATGTGTATATATATATATCATACCGTTGGGATAGACCATTGAAAACTGCTATATAGTATTTGAAAGTTAAAAACTGATGTTTATAGTACGAATTTGAAAGGTGATGTTTATAGTACGTATTTGTAGTAATAATAATGTAATATATAACCGATAATTCATCATAATATAATGAACGTGTTCTATTATAAGGTAATATACTTGTGGATGTGATATAAATAGTACGAATTCAAGAGTTTATATATATAGATATATAGATAGATAGATAGATACATACATACATAGATAGATAGATATTTATATATGATGTAGTGATCGATTGATGAACGATGTAGTCAAAACCTTGTATATTAAGCTAATCAAATATAATTAATCGATCCCTTATCTGAGTATGTATAAGAAACACATCACATTATTTTATTGGATAATAATATACTTGTGTATATATGTGTGATATATATAGTACGTATTTAGAACTTGATATAATCGATAGTGATGTTTATAGTACGTATTTGCAGTAATAATAATGTAATATATAACCTCTGTATGTTCTCTGTTTTTTGTTCTTTCATCTCTGCAAGTTTGGTCGATTTTGCAGTTCAATTTCTTCATTCATGGCACCTAAAATTGATCAAAGTGATCCACTCTTCATTGATTCTTTGGATAGTTCAAACACTGTACTCGTTCCAATCAAATTAACTGGTTTAGAAAACTATAGTCTTTGGAGTCGATCTATGTGAATTGCTCTCTTAGGGAAGAGAAAGTATGGCTTTGTCACTAGATCTTGCAACAAGGAGTCATATAGAGAGGAACTCCATGAACAGTGGGAAAGATGCAATGCTATGTCCTCTCATGGATCATGAACACTGTGAGTGAAAGCTTACTATCTGGGATCGTGTATGCTGCAAATGCTTGTGCTGTCT
>NW_025815577.1:0-3568 GCF_002878395.1 Capsicum annuum | reverse complement strand
TCATGGGTCGATCCCTATTTATGTGTTTATGGGTGGTATCCCAGGGGCATAAGCCTATCATGGGTCAATCCCAGTTGATATGTGGTCACAGTACAGTACAGTAATGATTACAAATATGATAAGAACGAAGGTAAAGTGATTGAATAAATACAATGTACAGGTTGTCACAAGTTCTAATAAGTGTGGTCCACTCCTATTACGATTTATTCACTTATTTCTGATTTCTATTGAGCTCCTATATCACATGTGATTATCGACAACTTTACATAATCAGTATATATTTCATACTGATGTCCCCCACGGGGGACCTGCATTACATGCTGCAGGCACAAGTACCTCAGCTCATACACCACATAAGTAGGAGCCAGGATATCTAGCTGCTTTTGGTGAGCTTCATTTTGCTTTGGGGCTTTCCGTGTCATATCCAGTCACTTTTGATATTGTATAGAAGTTAGTTATATGGCGGGGTGTGTCCCGACCTTTGTTAAACTCTGTGTCTTATCTAGAGGCTTTGTAGACCTAATGTACAGTCAAGGTGGCATTTTATTAATAGACGTGATGGCTCCAGTAGCCAAGTATTGTATATACATATATATATGTGCTCGAGCTTATACAGGTGCTTATTTTCTTTTATATGCGATATGATGCTGTTCGAATTTCAGGTTGTCATAGAGATATGCATGGGAAGTATAAGGTTATGAGCTGGTTTTCCCGAGCCTCCTCGGTTACGAGTGCCAGTCTGCCCTAATAGGATTTAAGGCGTGACAAAAGTGGTATTAGAGAAGTTCGTCCTAGTGAGTCTACAAAGCCGTGTCTATGTAGAGTCTTGTTTATCGGTGTGTCATGCACCGCATCTCTAAATAGGAGGCTATGGACATTTAGGAATTGTCTCTTTTCTTTATGTCTTAGATCGTGCGATAGAGCATATATTGTATATGAAGTCATAGTTGTCCACTGAATCCATTTGTTTCTCTTACTATAGTAATGATGCTGGTTACCAGAAGTAAGAATACCTATAAGCAAGTAGATATGGCTGCCGGAGAGGGGACTCGTAAGTCACTCACTACACCAGCTAATCAAAGTGAGGCTCCAACTGAGCATGCATCAGAAACTTTTTCTACTCCGGAAGAAATAAGGAGGAGGAGAACTATATCCCCAGAGCTACCTATTAATGTTGCTGATCAAAATCTTAGAAATATAGTGCAACTTTTGACTCGTATAGTTGCTGGGCAAGATCAAGGGCAAGCCATTCCTACCACGGGTCCTAGTGGTACAGATAGGGTGGCTAGCCTTTGAACACAGGATTTTCTTAAGATGGATCCTCCCACTTTTACTGGATCAGATCTTAATGAGGACCCACAGGACTTTATTGATCAAATTCAAAGGGCCTTAGATGTTATGCATGTAACGGGTAGAGAGACAGTGGAGTTAGCGGCGTATAGATTTAAAGGGGAGGCTATATATTGGTACAACGACTGGAAATGATCTATGGGTATTGATGTACCCCCAGCTACTTGGAAAGAGTTCAAAGAGGCATTTCTTTATCATTATATTCCATTCGAGATTCGTCAGGTCCATGCAGATCAATTTTTAAATCTTCGTCAGGGGAATATAAGCGTGAGGGAGTACAGTCTCTGATTTAATTCCTTATCGAGATATGCTCCTAATGTTGTAGCTACTATAGATGACAGAGTTCATCAATATGTGGAGGCTGGATCCATATATGGTTAGAGATTATACTATTGCTGCTTTGACAAAAGATATGGACATAGCGAGGATCCAAGCTTTTGCACAGAAAATGGAAGATCGGAGGCAGAGGAGAAGAACATAGGAATTAGAAACAGGATATTCCAAGTGGTCCAGATCTACAGGGCCATTCATGGCATCCCAAAAAGGGTTCAAACCACAGTTTTCTTCTAGACCACCTAGGCCATTATCTTCTTATTTTGCAGCTAGTGACCCACCACAGTTCCAAGGGTCTAGAGGAAATCAATTTGGGCACAAAAGTGAGAGTCAGAGTTCGCGGATAGTGGGGTACCAAGGGCAAGGGAATATGAGCCAATCGAGACCTCCTCAAGAGACATGCAATAAATGTGGAAGGTATCATTTGGGAGCATGTCGGCTGGAGACCAATGTTTGCTTTTGGTGCAGTATATCGGGGCATATGATGAGAGAATGCCCATGAAGAGGCATAGGGGGTATGGCATGACCTACGGGGTTATTTGTTGCATCATTATTATCGATGCCTTATTCAAAAAGGGGTGCACAACTAATGGGTCGTGTTAGAGGTGATAGAGGAGCCCTGAGTTCTAGCGGGGCTCAAAACCGTACGTATGCTCTAGCGGATCGATAGAATTTAGAGGCTTTCCCAGATGTGGTTATAGGTATGTTGTCTATCTTTTCATTCGATTATATGCCTTAATTGATCCCGATTCTACATTCTCTTATGTTACTCCATTGGTTGCTGGAAAGTTTGAAAGAATACCCGAACTATTTGTTAAGTCCACACCGGTTGGAGAATCTATTATAGCTAGAAGGGTTTACCGAAACTACATAGTAACTGTTTGTGGTCCTGATATGATGGATGATCTCTTGGAGTTAGAAATGGTATATTTTGATGTTATAATGGGTATGGACTGGTTGGCATCTTGTTATGCCACAATTGATTGCTGTACGAATAAGGTATATTTCCATTTTCCAAATTAATTAGTCCTTGAATGGAAAGGTAAAATTGGCGCGCCAAGAGGTAGATTTATTTCTTATTTTAAGGCAAGAAGAATGATTTCCAAGGGATACATATATCATTTAGTTAGAGTAAGGGATACAGAAGCGGATCCACCAACTCTTCACGCTGTTCCGGTGGTAAATGAATTTTCTGATGTATTTCCTGAAGATCTTCCATGTTTGCCTCCTGAACGAGAAGTAGAGTTTGGTATTGATGTAATACCAGGAACCTAACCAATCTCCATTCCTCTATATAGAATGACCTCAACAGAATTACGAGAATTGAAAGAGCAATTAAAAGATTTACTAGAGAAGGATTCATAAGGCCTAGAAGGATTGCAATATATACTGAGCATAAGAGATTGCAATATATTTTTAATCAGAAGGATCTAAATTTAAGGCAGCGGAGATGGCTTAAACTACTAAAGGACTACGATGTTGATATCTTGTACCATCCAGGGAAAGCAAATATGGTAGCTGATGCGTTAAGTCGTAAGGCTATGATGGCGCCTATAGAAAGGGAAGGGATGATTAAAGATCTTCACCAGTCAGCTAGTTTGGGAGTTTGCCTTCTTGAAACTCCGAATAAAGAGCTTATCGTACATAATCCTGCGGAATCTTCATTAGTAGCTGAAGTGAAAGAGAAGCAATATGCAGATCCTATTTTATTACAGCTTAAGGAGAACGTTCAGAGTGGTGCGACCAAGGCATTTGAGCTTACGCGAGAAGGAGTACTTCAATTCCATTCATCCAGGATCAACCAAAATGTATCAAGATTTGAAAGATATGTATTGGTGGAATGACATGAAGAAGAGCATTGCAGAATTTGTAGCTGAATGTCCAA
>NW_025815576.1:0-2461 GCF_002878395.1 Capsicum annuum | reverse complement strand
AATTGTTATTGCATTGATGGTCTATTTATATGTCTCTTATTGATGTATCATTGTTTCAAAGTATCAAAAATGCGGTGGCGATCGAAATAACAATCTCAAAGATTAATTAAACTAAGTAATGGAAGTTCTCTCTTATCGGGTGGTATCCCAGGGGCATAAGCCTATCATGGGTCGATCCCTATTTATGTGTTTATGGGTGGTATCCCAGGGGCATAAGCCTATCATGGGTCAATACCAGTTGATATGTAATGGAGGCAGCCTAATGGTCATAGTACAGTACATTAATGATTACAAAGATGATAAGAATGAAGGTAAAGTGATTGAATAAATACAATTTACAGGTTGTCACAAGTTCTAGTAAGTGTGGTCCACTCCTATTACAATTTATTCATTTGTTTCTGATTACTATTGAGCTCTTATATCATATGTGATTATCTACAGCTTTACATACTCAGTACATATTTTGTACTGACGTCCCCCACGGGGGACCTGCATTTCATGCTGCAGGTACAGGTACCTCAGCTCATACACCGCACAAGTAGGAGCCAGGTTATCCAGCTGCTTTTGGTGAGCTCCAGTTTGCTTCGGGGTTTTCCGTGTCATATCCAGTCACTTTTGGTATTGTATAGAAGTTAGTTATATGGCGGGGTGTGTCCCGACCTTAGTTAAACTCTGTGTATTGTCTAGAGGCTTTGTAGACCTAATGTACAATCAAGGTGATGTTTTGTTAATAGACGTGATGGCTTCAATGGCCAAGTATTGTATATACATATATATGTGTGCTCGAGCTTATACAGGTGATTATTTTCTTTTATATGCGACATGATGCTGTCCGAATTTCGGGTTGTCATAGAGGTATGCATGGAAAGTATAAGGTTATTAGCTGGTTCTTCCGGGCCTCCTCGGTTACGGGTGTCAGTCCACCCCAATAGGATTTGAGGCTTAACAAAAGTGGTATCAGAGAAGTTCGTCCTAGTGAGTCTACAAAGCCGTGTCTACGTAGAGTCTTGTTTATCGGTGTGTCATGCGCCGCATCTATAAATATGAGGCTATGGATATTTAGGAATTGTTTCTTTTCTTCATGTCTTAGATCGTGCGATAGAGCCTATATTGTATATGAAGTCATAGTTGACCACTGAATCCGTTTGTTTCTCTTATTATAGTAATGATGCCGGTTACCCGAAGCAAGAATACCGATAAGCAAATAGATGTGGCTGCCGGAGAGGGGATTAGTAAGTCACCCACTATACCAGCTAATCAAAGTGAGGCTCCAACTGAGCATGCATCTGAAACTTCCTCCACTCCAGAAGAAATAAGGGGGAGGAGAACTATATCCTCAGAGTCACCTATTAATGTTGTTGATCAAGATCTTAGAAATGCAGTGCAATTTTTGACTCGTATAGTTGCTGGGCAAGCTCAAGGGTAAGTCATTCCTACCACGGGTCCTAGTGGTACAGATAGGGTGGCTAGCCTTCAAACACAGGATTTTCTTAAGATGGATCCTCTCACTTTTACTAGATCAGATCTTAACGAGGACCCATAGAACTTTATTGATCAAATTCAAAGGGCCTTAGATGTTATGCATGTAACAGGTAGAGAGACAGTGGAGTTAGCGGAGTATAGATTTAAAGGGGAGGCTATATATTGGTACGAGGACTAAAAATGATCTAGGGGTATTGATGCACCCCCAGCTACTTGGAAAGAGTTCAAAGAGGCATTTCTTAATCATTATCTTCCATTCGAGATTCGTCAGACCCGTGCAAATCAGTTTTTAAATCTTCGTCAGGGGAATATGAGCGTGAGGGAGTACAGTCTCTGATTTAATTCCTTTTCAAGATATGCTCCTAATGTTGTAGCTACTATAGATGATAAAGTTTATCAATATGTGGATAGGCTAGATCCATATCTGGTTAGAGATTATACTATTGCTGCTTTGAACAAAGATATGGACATAGCGAGGATCCAAGCTTTTGCACAGAAAATGGAAGATCAGAGGCAGAGGAGAAGAACACAGGAATTGGAAAGAGGATATTCCAAGAGGGCCAGATCTACAGGGCAGTTCCTAGCATCCCAAGAAGGGTTCAGACCACAGTTTTCTGCTAGACCACCTAGGCCATTATCCTCTTATTCTGCAGCTAGTGCCCCACTACAGTTCCAAAGGTCTAGAGAAAATCAATTTGGGCACAGAAGTAAGAGTCAGAGTTAGCGGATAGTGGGGTACCAAGGGCAAGGGAATATGAGCCAATCGAGACCTCCTCGAGAGCCATGTAATAAATGTGGAAGGTATCATTTGGGCGCATGTCGGCTGGGGACCAATGTTTGCTTTTGGTGTGGTATGTCGGGGCATATAATGAGAGAATACCCATGAAGGGGCATAGGGGGTATGGCACGACCTACGGGGTTATTTGTTGCATCATCATCATCGATGCCTTATTCAGGAAGGGGTGCATAACCAATGGGT
>NW_025815575.1:0-1053 GCF_002878395.1 Capsicum annuum | reverse complement strand
TATTTTTGGGTTATATAATTTGTGTTTGGTTCTTTGATATTTGTAGCTCTAGGGTTAAGGTTTAGGAAAGTTTGTACTCTGTAGATATTTTCTATGTATTTTTGGGTTGTATAGTTGTAAACTTTTTTTATCTTAGTTCAAACTATCTCGGTATGTGGTAATTTGTGGAGGTATGAACAAGGGGTCTTTTTGTGTTTTTGGTATAAATGATTTCTCAAATATCTTATTCATATTCATGTTTTGATATCTTTGTCTACTAACTCCTCTGGTTGTACCTGCAGAAGCAGATTGATAAGCGTTATGGGTTTTATGGAGTGTCCCATCGTCTCCTTCTAGCTCTGGAATTTTAATATGTTCCGATCGACATAGATCCGAACCCCTTTACTAATGGTATCAAAGCACAGTTATTTAAAAAATACAACAGTAGCATATATGTTTGAATCTAGATTGGATTGAATTAGTTATGAGAAGACCATTTAAAAATAGAGAAGCTTTTAGAAAAATTAAAGAATCTTTAATTAGTAATTATTCAGAATATATAGATCTAAATAAAACAAAAGAAAATCCACAAAGATTAGCCTACCTAATTACCTTAATATTTAGTATTGAAGCAAAATTAATAATCCATTTAAAATCTAGAAGAATGAGACACATACTACCTAATTATGATAAAATTAGATTTAGATATCCACCAAGATATTATAAAATGGTTTAAATGAATAAAGTACAAAAATACAAAGAACTAAAACAAATTATTTCTAAAAAATGTAATGAATTAAAAATAAGAATATAAAGACTATATTATAATATATTTGCCGGAGTTAGTGAAAACTCAATAAATACACAAAAAGATGAAATATCAAAATTAGAATCACAAATAGATAGTTTAGAATATATACATCAACATGAACTATTTACAATAAAATGAACAAAGAAGAATTTATAATAGATGAAAAAATATATGAAAATCACAAAGGATTAAAAATAAAAATAGTATTTTCTAATCTAGGAAGAAGATATAAGAAAATGTTCACCTATTTTCTTATATCTTCT
>NW_025815574.1:0-1019 GCF_002878395.1 Capsicum annuum | reverse complement strand
GGATGACATAGTTCTTAGGGATTTTTCTCCTTTTTCACTTTGCTAATGAACTTATTAACATGCTATTCTTCGAATAATTCTATTATAAAGTAACTAACATGGAACTTATTTTATCATATCATGATTGTTAGGAATTATGAATTTAGCTATTCATAATAGTAAATAAATATACCTTTTCTGGTATTTAAAAAATACGGAAGTCATATATATATGGATTTACTTGATTAATTTATTAATTATGATTTATTTGATAAAACTAGATTTAGATATTCCCCAAAATATTATTTAAATGAATATCGTACAAAAATATAAAGAATTAAAACAAATAATATCTGAAAAACGTAAAGAATAAAAAATAAGGATAGAAAGACTACAATATAATATAATTGCCGGAGTTAGTAAAAACTCAATAAATGTACAAAAAGATGAAATATCAAATTTTGAATCAGCAATAGATAGTCTAGAATATACATAACAACATGATCTATTAACAATTAAATAAAAATGAACAAAGAAGAATTTATAATATATGAAAATATATGAAAACCATGAAAGATTAAAAATAAAAACAATATTTTTTAATCTAGGCAGAAGGTATAAGAAAATAGGTAAACATTTATATTTAATGTTAGAAAAAGAAGAATTAAAATTAGAAGATAAATTGACACTATGGTGAGAATAGAAAAAGAAAATGAAGAAATAGATAGAAAAAAGGAAATAGAAAAAATAAAACAACAAACTACAGAAGAAATACGAAAAATAGAAGAAACTGAAATTAGTAGGATTGCTGAATTAGAAAAAAAAACAAATGCTAAAGGATCTGTATGAAAAAGGACAAAAAGAAAAAAAAAGAAAAAGATAAAGAACAAAAATTATTAAATGAGATAAATCAATTTAAAGAAAAATTAGAAATAAACAATAAAGAAATAAAAACCAAGGAATTAGAAATTAATACAATAGATATTGAAGAAATAGATAATTATGATTCAGAAGATAGTGAAACATATACAGAAATCTTA
>NW_025815573.1:0-1018 GCF_002878395.1 Capsicum annuum | reverse complement strand
TGGCGATAGGTTCTGTCTCTAGTTTGAGTAACGTCAGAATCTATTGCCTAATAGTTTCCATATCTGTTTCTCGTAATTCCTTTGAATTTGAATATATTAGTACATGATTTCTTGAATAATAACTCCATATGGGATTTTGGTTGCAGTATGTGTTTGCTAGCTCTTGCAAAATTGTAGATAGTCCGATAATCCTCTTATTCGCGTAAAATTTTGGTATCTCAATTCTAGGTATTTCCGGTTGTGAAATAATATCTTGTGGTATAATCATATCTCGTGTCATTCCTATCTTTACAACTTGTATGGGTTTTTTAACTTCATCATATAATATCTCTGCTGGTGCCGTGTAAATTTTTATAAAAAATAGGGTACCTTTGATTATTCTTTTAAAAATGATATATGCTTCATATATTTCCGGTATAGTGGATATCTTATTTCCGTCAGAGGTATATACAGTACTGAGTAGTCCATATTCATAGCAAGTTTTAACTAGACTTGATTTGGTTTTAGATAAAGCAATTAGCTTATTATATCCGGTCAATCTCTGGGTTATATAGTTTGTATCTGGTTCTTGGATGTTTATAGCTCTGGGGTTAGTATTTAAAAAGGTTTGCACATTGTAGATATTTTCTATATATATCCGGGCTGTGTAGTTGTAAGTCTTTTTATCTTGGTTTAGATTATCTCGGTATGTGGTAATTTGTGGGGGTATAAACATAGGATCTTTTGATGTATTTGGTATATATGGTTTGTCAAATAGCTTGTTTAGGTTCATATTTGTGTTTTTCCTAACTCATTTGCTTGTACCTGCAGAAGTAGATTGATTAATATTATGGGTTTTATGGAGTGTCCCATCGTCTCCTTCTAGCTCTGAAACTTTAATGTCTTCCGATTGACATAGCTCTGCACACTGCTGAGTTAGCTGATTTGTAGCTATAGACTTCAGTTTAACTTCATTAGTCTTTAGCTTTTCTATTTCATTACCCATACTGTCCGCTTTCATTGAAAGCGTAGTTAGGGT
>NW_025815572.1:0-7597 GCF_002878395.1 Capsicum annuum | reverse complement strand
AAAGCCTCTACTATCTGAAGAATCTGAATAAGGAGTTGATGGGACATATCCCAAACTAACACCAACTAATAAGCTAATTAATGAGATACTAAAATCATTATGTCCTTGAAGGATGAGGACTCACTTCTACTCTAACTGTTGAATCTGGAATCTACTGCTGATCTGGAACTCGTGTCTCTTAAACTATAGTGTAACATAAAAGGAAAGCACCATAGCGTGAATGCATCAGTACATATGTATCGAGTATACATGTGAGGTAGGCTATATGCAATGGTTCACAAGCATGAATAATGCTAACTGACTATCTAACATGAATGTGAGAATACATGCATAAATACGTAACTGTAACTAACAACGTGATTTCATGATTTCTGAGTCTGTATCCTGATAATGTGACATACTAGTAACTACATGACTGATAACATGAAGGACTATATCTGAATAATACTAATAACATGGGTGACTGTATCTGAGTATAATTGATAACGTGGGTGACTGTAGATAACAGTCCTGAATCTAATGGAACTATCTGAGTTCTGTACTGTATCTGAGTTGACTGTATCTAAAAGTACTGAAATTAGAAGAACTATCTGAGTTCTATTACTGAGCCTGATTGACTGTATCTGATAGTCCTGATTCTGTAATATGAAACTGTGGGAAGTAGTATCTAACCGACATGCCCCAAATGTGCTATAATAGCTGAGCTGGGGTCCAATCTATGCCCTGATTGGAAGGGTGTCAATACCGCACCACTAGTAAGGACAACATGTGAGTAACCCTCATATAACAGGTAACTCTAGCGAGAATGGTGGGAACCCTCACATAATACGTTAAGCCACCTCATCTACCCTTATATAGCAGGCTACGATGTCTCAACCTATGTCGGCTACATAATTCTGGAATGATAGGATTGCTTCTAGGAATCATGCCCTCATATAGCAGGTGAGATCCCATCCTTAGGTTCACTCGGTGATAATTCCTACTCCCATCTGAATAGAAACTGAACATGATTTATTGAACTGAACTGAGCATGGACTGAGTTAATGAATTTTCGTGGCTGACGGAATACTACTGATATCTGACAACTAACTAAGTCATGAGATCATGGAGATTTTTCCTGAGTCATAAGACTATCTGAAGTTTAAGAGTTCATAGCTTGACTGAGAATATCATGAAAACATGACATGGATCTAGGCACACAGCTAATATTTTGGGTACAAGTACCCCCAGGACTCGATATAAGGAAACTGACATAGCATGATTTACTTGAAGACTTGACTAACACCATAATGCATACTACATTCATAGGAGCATTTCATCAAACATGTAATACACATGATTTTGTACATACATGGATATTTCATGATATCATGCTAGTTAGACAATATTTCTTCATCTAGGCAGTTAATCAAATATATTGTAGGCATAGTACATGTAAAGCACATTATACAACAATTAAACATCATACTTCAATTCCAATTCCATCATACAAGGTTTTAGTCATGAGATTTCATAAATATGTGTCTATACTAATCAACCCACTTGGAATTTATCATAAAATCATGGAATAAAAATTAATTCCTCATTTATGAATATGAAAGAGAACATACAAAGCATGAAAACATGAAGAAAATCCATAACTTCTAGTTAAAAAGGATTCTTGGACTTCATGGATGAAAGGAGTCCATGAATGAACATTAAGCGTATCTTAGATCATGATTTCATGAAGATTGATGGTGAAACCTTCTTGAAATTGGACCTTCTATGAAAACCCTAGCTTGAGTTCTTGAGAGTATTTGCGAAAAACATAATATTTTGGATGAATAAGGGCTAAATCCCGTGTTTGAAAGCTTATATGGGGGGGAAAATTGACCATTTTAACCCTGGACACGTAATTTAATTTTCATTAAAATTTCCCGAATTGGGCCCTTGGCGCGGGTGCTATCGCACCGTGTCACTGGAAATTAATAATTGGGAAACTACATAGTGGTACGATGCGGAACTATCAGGTTGCCACCTTGTATAAGACCTGAAAGTTTGGTGCGATGTGCCAGTATCGCAGAACAACACTGGAATTTGACAATTGTCATTTGAGTTATCTCTGCGATGCGCTGAAGGCTCAGGTCAAACACTGTCTCACTAAAAAGGCTCTAACTCTTCGCTCGGGTGACGGATTTAGGCAAATTATATATCGATGGAAAGCTTATGCAATTTTCCACATGATAGAAAGTGAAAATTATGGATATAACACGTGTTTAAGAATGAATTCTTATTTCAAATCAAGTTCTATCATCCTTAAAATGATTTTCTAGCTAAGAAAAAGCATGGGTATTACAATATCTCCCCCTTGAGAACATTCATCCTCGAATGAGACTGACTGAGAGGGGAAACAATGAGTTAAATATAAATAACTGGAACATGACCTCATGACGGACATGACTGACAAGCTGAACATAACATACTGAACATCCATATCTGATGCATGCATAACTGATTTATAAATGCATAATTGAAAGTTTTGAAGAACTAAGTTTTCTCACAATGAGAATGCATGTCTGATGCATAACTATATAACTGATCTGATACATGAATGCATGACTGAATATGTGGTGATACTTGATACCAAGCTTATAATGGGAACATGAGCATGAGACTGAATACTAATTTAGTGATGTACAAAAATCATGAGACTGAGTAATATTAAGGAGAATTGTTTTTTAAGCTTAATCTGAGTTGACGAGGAAGAGGTGAGGATACTTGGTACGTATATTTGCTTCTGTTTCCCAAGTATCTCCCTCGACGGACTGATTTCATCAAAGAACTTTAACTAGAGGGACTTCTTTGTTCCTTAATCTACGAGTCTGATAGTCTAAGATTTCAACTGGAAGCTCTTCCTAAGAGAGGCTATTCTGAACATCAATGCTCTGAATAGGGACTACGTCTGATGGGTCACCTGTATACTTCTTGAGTAAAGTGACATGAAAGACTAGATAAACTGAAGCTAGATCTGAAGGCAATTCGAGCTCATAATCTACCTTGCCAAATCGACTGAGAATCTTGAAGGTACCAACATATCAGGGATTGAGTTTTCCCTTCTTGCCAAATCTCTCCACTCCTTTCATGGGAGAGATCTTGAGGTAGACATAGTCACCAATCTCAAACTTGAGATCCTTTCTACGAACATTTGCATAAGATTTCCGTCAGCTCTGAGCATCCTGGAGTCTTTTTCTAATTAACTGAACTTTCTATAAGGCATCGAATACTAAGTCAGGATTTATGACTGAGGCCTCACTAACTTCGAACCAACCGATTGAAGGTCTACATCTCCTACCATAGAGAGTTTCAAATAGAGCTATTTGAATACTGTAAAGATAGTTGTTGTTGTATGCAAACTCAATCAAAGGTAAGTGGTCATCCCAACTTCCCTTGAAATCAACTGCACACGCCCTTAGTATATTTCCAAAGTTTGAATGGTCTTTTCTGCTTGACCATCTGTCTGAGGATGAAAGGCTGTACTAAGATGGACTTAGGTACCAAGACCCTTTTAGAATACTTTCCAAAAATGAAAGATGAATTGGGTACCTCTATCTTAGATAATAGTCAACCGAACACCGTGCAATCTGACCAGCTCCTCAATGTAGATCTTGGTGTAATCCTCGGATGAATAAGAGGTATGAACTAGACGGAAAAGAGCTTATTTGGTCATTCTGTCTACAATGACCCAGACTGAATTATGCTGACGACGTGTTCGAGGCAAACCCGTCAATAAGTCCATGTTCAAAACTTCCCACTTCCAAGTAGGAATACTGAACTCCTGCATAGGACCACTAGGCTTCTGATGCTATATCTTAACTTGCTGACATGTAGAGCACTTAGCCACAAACTCTGTAATATCTCTTTTCATTCCACTCCACCAATAGATTTTCTGCAAATCGCAGTACATCTTAGTGGCCCTGGATGAATAGAGTAACGCGTACATGCGCTTCTGTAAGAATTTGCTGCCTTATATCATCTATAACTAGAACACATAGACGACCCTAACAACGGAAGACGCCATCTCTCCCTTGGGAGAAAACCTCTATTTTCTGATTCTGAACTGACTCTTTTAGCTTGACAAGGCTAGGATCCTTATCTTGCTTTTCCTTCACCTTGGATACTAGAGATGATTTTGAACTACTCTGAACACATACACCGCCCTCTGAAGAGTCGACTAAGCAAACGCCTAGTCTGGCAAGCTGGAGGACTTCCTGGACTAACTTTTTCTTACAATCATCACATGAGGAATACTACCCATTGACAGTCTACTGAGAGTGTCAGCCACTACGTTGGCCTTACCTGGATGATAGAGAGCACTCATGTCATAATCTTTTAAGAGCTCTAATCACCCTCCCTGACGAAGATTGAGATCTTTTTTAGAATAGACATACTAAAGGATCTTATGATCTGTGAAGACGTCTACATGAACACCGTATAAATAATGCCTCCAAATCTTTAAGGCAAATACTACGATTGCTAATTCAAGATCATGAGTAGAATAATTCTTCTCATGGGGTTTAAGCTGTCTGGAGGCGTAGGCTATGACCTTACCATGTTGCATGAAGACACAACCTAAACCCACTCTAGATGCATCACAATAAACTACAAAACCATTTGAACCATCTGGAAGAGCTAGAACTGGAGCTGAGGTAAGTCAAGTCTTTAATTCCTGAAAACTCTTTTTGCATGAATTTGAACACTGAAACTTGACCTTCTTCTGAGTCAATCTGGACATAAGAGATGCAATAGAAGAAAATCCCTCAACTAACCATCTGTAATAGCCAGCCAAAACCAAGAAACTCCTGATATCTGATAGAGAAACAGGGGGAGGTCAGTTTCTTACTGCTTCAATCTTTTGAGGATCTACTCTAATACCATCACCAAAAATAATATGTCCAATGAATGCTACTGCTCTTAGCCAAAATTTGCACTTATTGAATTTGGTGAATAATTGATGATTTTTTAGAGTCTGGAGTACTATTCTGAGATAGTCTGCATGATCACGCTCAGTGCGAGAATAGACCAGAATATCATCTATGAAGACTATGAAGAATATGTCCAAGTACTGCTTGAACACACGGTTCATCAAGTCCATGAAAGCGGCTGGGGCGTTGGTAAGACAAAATGACATAACTAGAAATTCAAAGTGACCATACCGCATATGGAAAGCTGTCTTCAAGATGTCATATTCTCTAACTCTGAGATGATGATAGCCGTATCTGAGGTCTATCTTAGTGAAATAACTAGCACCCTGAAGTTGGTCAAAAAAGTTATCAATTCTGGGAAGAGGATACTTGTTCTTGACCATAACCTTATTGAGTTGATGGTAATCTATACATATTTTGAGAGAACTGTCTTTCTTGCACACGAATAAGACTGGTGCACCACACAGGGAAATACTGGGTCTGATGAATCCCTTTCTAAGAGATCCTTTAACTGTTCTTTCAGTTCCTTGAGTTTTGCTAGTGCCATTCTGTATGGTAAAATATAGATAGGTTGAGTGTCTGAAAGAAGATCAATACCAATTTTTATTTCCCTTTCAGGAGGAATTCCTGGAAGATCTTTGGGAAAGACATCTGAATATTCATTCACTACTGGGACTAATTCGATACTGGGAGCCTCACAACTGAGAAGGGCTCTGCTAGAATTTTGAGATTGATTCCAAAATCAACTACTATATAAGGAGTAACAAAAGATAAGGAAGCTCTTGGATCTAGCAAAGCATAAACATGCACATGAAATATCTATAACGTACCCGTAAATACATTAGGAGAAATTTCCTGATCTTATTGAGTCTAAAGAGCATAGAGACGATTTGGGCATTGCCCGCTAGTAGCACTGGAAGTGGTACCCTGCTAATTTGGGTGATTAGACTGAGCAGAGAAATGATTCTATTGACCCTGAGGATCTAGATATGGATAGTCTCTCACTATATGGTCTAGCTTTCCACAACCAAAACAAGTACCACTACCTTCTCTACACACACCCTGATGGTGCTTACCATAAGTCTGGCAAAGGGGATAGGTACGGGCACTGCTAACACTGCCCTGGGTCTTAGGGCCTGGTGTTCTATCTTTGTTACCCTCTCTAAACTTAGGAACTGGAGCACTGGTTGTAGAGGGATATGGAACTGACGACTTAGGATAAAACTGGGAATGGTTTCCTCCTTCTGACTTAGGCTGAGCAAAGTTGTAACTACCTGTCTTCACTCTCTTATTTTGGTTCTCTCTGCTTAATTTTCTACTCTTCTATCTGTTGAGCATGGGTCATAAGTCTAGCTAAGGTCATGTCACTATTCAGCATAGAGGATCTTACCCATGAAGCGAACTTACTCATCTTTAATCTACTATCTGCAACCATATAAGGGGCATACCTGGCTAATTGAGTAAACTTAAAAGAATACTCTTTCACCATCATATTGCCCTGCCTGAGGTTGATGAACTCTAGTACCTTAACTTCCCTAAGCTCTTGGGGAAAGAATCTATCTAAGAAAGCAGTGACAAAATCCTCCCACTCTATAGGACCTGCATCATCTACCCTTTTAGACTTTCATTGTTTGTACCAAGTATGAGCAATATCCTGCAACTGGTATGCAGCTAGGTCATCACTCTCAATAGTAGTCACCCTCATGGCGTCTGTCACTTTCTGAACTTGATCTAAGAATTCCTCAGGAACTCCATCTACCTTAGACCCGAGAAAGGTTAGAGGATTTATTTAGGTGAAATCCCGAATCCTTGCTACAGCTGAGTTGGCCACTGGGTTGGCCGGAACAACTGTTGTCCGCTCATTATAAGCAGCGACTGATTGAACAAGAGTGTTAAATACGGTCCTGAACTCCGCATGAGAAACATGATTGCCCAAAGGTTCTTCGGCCTGAGGGGCTGACTGATCTCTTCTTTTAGAAGGCATGTTCTGTAGAAGAAAGGGAGAAATGAATTAGATTGAGAGACTGACTTATAATTATGCTCACTGGCACGACATGAATACTGAATGGGGGGAAACTATTCTTAAAACATCTCATAGCCTCTTTCACATAAATGTGGCGTGCAACACACCCATGCAAAAGACTCTACTAGATGTGGCTTTCAGACTTACTAGGACTCTATTGAACCTTAGGCTTTGATACCAAGTTTGTAACGACCCGATTTGTTGAATCAGAATGCTACACGGTGCTCATGACTCTGAAGGACCACAAGCTAACCCATGACTGATATTTGTACCTGTATACTACTTAAGATAACATAATAATACATAAACATGTACTGAAAGGCCATAAGGTTCGATCATGAACATATCTGAATAATGTAACATCAATGTGGGGTAATAGAATACCCAAAACAAAATTAAAGTCTAAGATATGATAGTCTGTATATAGTCTGAATCTAGTCTGCATCTGGTCTAAATCTAGTCTAAAAGCCTCTACTGGCTGAAGAATCTGAATAATAAGTTAATCAATGAGATACTAGAAAATCATTATGTCCTTGAAGGATGAGGACTCACTTCTACTCTGACTATTGAATCTGGAATCTACTGCTGATCTAGAACTCGTATCTCTGAACCT
>NW_025815571.1:0-1197 GCF_002878395.1 Capsicum annuum | reverse complement strand
AAGTGTCTTTGGCCTCCAAATTTACAAGAACACCATTGTTTCCAAATGTCCCAACAAATGATACTAGGAGTGATCTTCAATAAAATTTTATGGATATCATTCTCTGGTCTTACACTCCACCAAGTGTGAAAGATGTCGACAATTGGTTGATTTACATGTTGAATTCCAAAGGGATTTCCCATGCTATTCCTTATGTTCTTTGCTGCGTCACCTTGCCAAAAACATGATGCATAGTATCATTTTATACAATCCTACAACAAAAGCAATCACTTTGTGAGTTAATATTGAATTCAATGATGACGTCATTAAAAGGTAATCTCCTTTCAATCATCCTCTACACCAGAAAAGAGATTTTAAAAGGAACTCTATTATGCCAAAGATTATTCAGGAAATCATTTTTGGGTCTTTGTTTCCTAACAATCTGCCAGGCAGAATTATTAGTGAATATACCATTCTCAGAGGAATTCCATATGGGGTAGTCAAGTGCGTTGTTAATACGAATTCCAACATTAGAAATTAGGTTCACAATGTAATTAGGAATAACCATACTTAAATTTTTAAAGTTCCAGGTACCATTCTGAATAAAAGAGTTGATAAAAATTTTAGGAGACTTACCTGGGCCCTATCACAGCTTTGCCAAGGCACCTAAACCTATCCAATTGTCCAACCAAAAGATGGAATTTCCTGCTTGAACTTTCCATATAATGTGAGGTTCAGCTTGTGCTTTGATCTTCATCAGGCTTTTCCAAGTGTGTGAGTCAGCTGACGTAGGAACTTTGCTCACTGGATGTGATCTCTTACAATATTTCTTCATTAAAAAATCAGCCCAAAGAAATGGTTGGGTCCTGAACCTCTACCATCTTTTAAGTATCAATGAATTGGAGATATCATGCATGCTTCTTATTCCAACGCCCCCTTCATCTTTCAGGAAACATAGATTTTCCCACTTACTCCAATGATACTTATTTTTACCATCACTAGATCCCCAAAGAAAGTTAGAAAAATGCATCTCGATAAGGCAGATGGTACCCTTAGGCAGGTTGAGGGCAGAGAGAGTATAAATAGGTATGGATTGCAGGACATGCTTAATAAGTGTAATTTTTCCAACATCAGAAAGCATGCTACTTTGCCATCCATTAAGTCTCTTAACAATTTTTGTAAGCATACTATCAAAATAGCTGAGATTTTTCTTTCCAC
>NW_025815570.1:0-1452 GCF_002878395.1 Capsicum annuum | reverse complement strand
TCTTTCTCAATGATTGATGATGAAAATGAGTTTTTGAACTCATATACATGTATATATACACATATTCTCATCCATAATATAATAGGAAATGACCAAAATGCCTTTAAAATTTAAATAATGTCAAACTTGTCCATTGGTGGACTATTTTGATAAGCTAAAGTAGTCGACTATAACTCTTTGCTTCGATATCGGATTTGGGTGAAATTGGTATCGTTGGAAGGATAATTCAAAGGGCTTTCATTTCATATAAAGTAGGCCACCCAGTTTGTTCGTCCTGTACAAGGAGTTATGGTCATTTGAAGTTGACCCTAAAAATCTGTTTTGATAGGTTGAAGTAAACGAGTATAACTCCTTACTCAGACGTTAGATTTTGATGAAACCAATTACATTGGAAAGAAGACTCAAATATATTTTTTTTCATAGGTTGCAGCTCTCCCATTTTATTATATTAAGGGAGTTATGACCATTTGGAAATCTTTATATTGTTGGAAAGCTTATTCAATAACCTTCGCATGGAACCATCGACGGGCAAATTCCGGTATAAAGAAAATAAAAAAATTAATTTCATATAAATAAGACCAATACATGTACTTGAATACGCCAATACACGTACTTGAATATGGGGTGTTACATCCTTCCCCCCTTTAGGACATTCGTCCTCGAATGTTAACGTAGTTATTCAACCTAAACAAGTTCAAGTCCATCATTAACATTCACATCATCACATAAATACTACGCATATATCAAAAAAACTTACTTGTTAAAGTTCTAACTCCGTTTCTTGAACTTCCTCTTCATCTTTGAACAAATGAGGGTACTTAGATTTCATTGTTTCCTCAACTTCCCATGTAATCTCTTCCCTTTGATGATTTCTCCAATGTACTTTCACCGATGCTATCTCTTTAGTTCTAATCTTCTTAACTTGGTGATCTAGAATAGCAATAGGCACTTCCTCATAGGTAAGATCTTCCGCAACTTGCACATCCTCAGTAGAAGTGATATGTGATGGATCTCCAATGCACTTTCAAAGCATTAACACATGAAATACTGGATGTACTGATGAGAGCTCTTGGGGTAGCTCTAATTCATATGCAACTTGTTCAAACCTTCGAGTGATCTTATACGGGCCTATATAATGTGGACTCAACTTTCCTTTCTTGCCAAAGCTCAGTACCCCTTTTATTGGTGACACCTTCAAAAATACCCAATCACCAATATAAAACTCTATCCCTCTCCTTCTACTATCCGCATATAACTTGTGTCGACTTTGGACTATTTTTAGTCATTGCTGAATTACTTTAACCTTCTCTATGGCTTGATAAACAAGATCTGGTCCGAACAAAAGAGTTTCACCCACTTCGAACCATCCTATTGGTGATCTACACTTCCTTCCATATAAAGCTTTATATGGTGACATTTTGATACTTAAATGATAGCTATTATTGTAGGCAA
>NW_025815569.1:0-1168 GCF_002878395.1 Capsicum annuum | reverse complement strand
ATCGAGCCATCAGGATGTTGAATAACTCGTTGTATTTGAGACTTTTCGGGGTATGACCGAATAGGCTGGGTGATGGCATCAAAGTGCCATTCGTTATTATGGATGACCTCTTCCCAAACCAAGGGTTTAGGGACAAAGACATTAGATCGGTCTTTGTTGGCTTTCATAAGGGTGGTGACACCCCTAGGGCTAGTAAATCGAGCCTGGGGTGCTAAGGTTGTACCCATTAGTCGATAGTATACTCGGTATATTATCGCAATTTCTCTAGTATTATCCTTGCTATTCATGTTTTTTGTCTTAACATTAAGTGTTAAAACATCCATGATGTTAGGATCATTAATATCTACTGAGAAATTAGGGTAACAATTGAAGTATACCGGGCCGTCGGCTAGGTTACTTTGGATTACTCCTAAGAGAGAATCGTCAAAATTTAATAGACGAGCATCTCGTAGGATAGCACAGACAGGGATGTCGAGCCCCTGTCTAAAGAGTGGCTTAATTGCCACCTGAACAAGCCCGATATGCAGATAATGAAACTGACTCTTATATCGGTTAATATCTAAATCGTTTAGAAGTTGAATAATTTCCAAAGAATTATTGATAGCAACAGTAGACTCAGAGGTCTTAATATTATGTTTTTTGAAAAAATTGAATTTTCCGATTTGGTAAATCGTACTGAATGATTCTTCTGGAATACTCCAGTTTTGGAGATTATTTTCGATAGTAGCAATCTGTGTTACTTTGGAAGAGAGGTTTACAGTATTTTTGGTATGAATGTTTGAATTCATGGTTAGAAATACTGTCTAGAGGCTGATAGGAAAAGCAAATAATCATAAGAAAATAGAAGATAATTATCATCTAAGGTAATACTTAAATAATTATATCAACACATCAAAGGCTTATGGAATCTTAACAAGTTTTAATGGCATTACACTATAGATAGCTAAGTGTTTTCTCAGTGACGGGACCACCAAACAAGGTCTAACATGCTTCTCCTAAGCTTAACGACCTACTTTTCAGGCTGACCAACGTCCTCACCGGAGATTAATCGGTTCTGTTAAACACTTAAACAGTAAATAGAAACCCCGAACTTGTATTAAGAAACTATTATAAGACAAGATATGGTAATATAATTTTATACAAGTATAAAATTAGATGATAAATTCTC
>NW_025815568.1:0-1059 GCF_002878395.1 Capsicum annuum | reverse complement strand
GAGTATAAGTGAGGGGAAGACACACAAGATCACACAGCAGGGTGTCTCGACCTAATAAAGTATAGTAGTGCCCACGATCACTTAGCCTGGGCTCTAAACCATATTCCCAATTTGGGAATGACATAAAGTCAAGTGCACAAGATCACTTAGCCTGGTACCGAATCCCCATGTCGGCAAACACGTTTTCCAGCGATGAGTCCTTACACTCAAACCCCTTCTTCGGGCATCCACCTATCTCATGTAAAATCAATGTATCAAACTCCATTTAATTCAATCACATATCTTATTCTGTAAGATATCGTCATACCCGACTTGCAATCCATCAATATCACATCATTCTTTCATGTAACCATTATATTCATCATATTTCAACATAACAACCCTCTTATTTCAAGTCAAAAATCATAACCATTTTCAAAATATTTCATGTCATGCTTGTCAAGATGATTTCAAACAATTCACATCATATGAGGATTTAATACAAAATCATATCAAGAGAGGGATTTTCATACAATTCATGCTCTCAAGTTAACATCTTTTCTGAATACATGTATATACGTATATCATATATCAAATCACTTCGGGAATGGGCCTAAAGAGCAAATCAATATCATAAAACATTTAAAAAATAATCATATTCATAATTTCAAAACCTCCATTTTGAAAACATGAATTTTTAAGCCCATGAAATTTTTGAGATAACCCCACGTACCTCTATATACGAAGATGATAGGTGCTTCTTGAAGCCTACGTTCTGGGGATTCCAAATATGCAATTAGTTTCAAAAACCCATGATTGAATCTTGAGTTGCTTGGGTTTTTATTTTGAAACCCTAAGGAGAGTTCTTGAGAAATTTTGATGAATGAAGGTGTATTTTGGGGTATTTGAGAACTGAATTTCATGTTTATGGCTAAATAAGGATGGGAAAAGGACCATTTTGCCCCAAAAATGGAGTGTTTAAGTCACTTGAGTAATAATATATGCAGCACACACCTTATTGCATAATATAGGTTGTGCGGCGCACTCTTTATCACACACATTAGTTTGTGCGTCGCACAC
>NW_025815567.1:0-2673 GCF_002878395.1 Capsicum annuum | reverse complement strand
AAGAAAGTTATATTTAATGCTCATGATGATCGCACTTAAAGCCTACTCCTTTAGGTATTCTTTCTTTAATTCTTTCAACGCTTTTTGAAAAGTTTCCTCAATTGCCTTCCATAACCCTTATAACACTAGGGAAGACATCATTCTAGTCTCCCACTGAATGAAACTACATCCCCTATCGAATTTCTCTATTTAATATATTGTTGAAGATTATGTATACATCTTAACCCTAGATTATGAGAAGAAACCCCAACCTTGCTCTGATACCAATTATTGCAGAAACACTATCGGTTAAGTAGCTCACAACCACAAACAACAAAAATAAAGAAGATAAATAATACAAGATTTTCACGAGGATCGGCCTAGCCTAACCTCCAAGCAACGACAGATAGAGTTGTTCAATATGAAAGAAAAAAAAAGAAGTGTAAAATAATCTAGAATCTCAAACCACCCTATATATGGACCGCAAAATAGTCAAAAACCTATAAGGAAAAGGTTCTCCTAATCCTACAAGAAATATATTTGTCTTTCCCAAATCTACTAGGACAAAGGTTCTCCTAAACAAAAACGAATTATGTATTCATAAAATATTCAAGACATGTAACAATTATATTATCTAATAACTAGATTCTTGTAATATTCATTAGTAGTAAAATTATCCATGATGTACATCTAGATCAAAAACAACATTATTGTAATCACTATAAATTAACATCCCTAACTTCAAATTAATATAAAATTTATCATTTATGTAGTTATATAGAAATAAAATTGAAAATTTTTATCTAATACACAAAAATTATTGTAAACACCTTGTCCGTCGTTATGTATAAACCTTTTGCTTAAAATTTTAGATTAAATTCTTTCTGTATTTAAAGTTATAAAATTCAAGTTAGGTTAGTTTTGGATGAAATTAGAGCGAGGAATGGTCTAGGAAAATTTGAAAATAATTTGGATAAGTATGGTGTTGTTTAATTTGATCACTAGTTTTCTATGATTATAAGAAACCTGTAAAATTTTACGGAACCAAATATGGATAAGATGACCTCACGAAATATGTCATAGCATAAAGGGTATTATTTGGGATGTCATATATTTAAAGTTTGTTGTCTGAAAGGAGATTTTTGGAGGAAACTAAAAAATTTGTCCCATCGACGTTTCTATAGAACATGTATGTCGCTATAGCGACAAACTCAAAATTGAAAAATTTTCGCTATGATGATGATCAATGCAGTCAAAGGGACTCTATAACGACAAAGTCGCTATAGCAATGTTGCTATTGCAACATATGCTACTATACCAACATAAATCATTGTTTATTTCAAAAATCTCCCAAAATATGTTTTTAAGAAATATGTCGGGCTTTAATAGTGGCAATAAGGGGAATAACCAATAACTTTTCATTATATTTTGCTGTTAAGATAACGAATACATTGCTATTAACTTGTAAATCAATAATCTAGTCAGAGAGGGTTAAGGGTTGGGTTTTCTTGGTTTTCTAGTACGATGAGGTAAATTGAGTATAAAATCAATGAGTTTTTCTTAATTATTGTTAGATTACCTTTTTATGCTTGCAATTCACTAAATTATCCATGAAATTTATATTTTTAGGTGAATTAAGGTTGAAAAGCCCTAGAACGGGGAGAGAATGATCATGAAGATAGACTTTGGGTCTTGGTGTGAGTTATAATTTCTAATGTGGTTGGTCATTTTATTAATTATGTTTTTATATGCATTTTGTAGACCGTGATCAAGAGAAAATTATACAGAAAGGCAAGGCTCCAGCTTAGTTAAATTGTACAAACTTGGTTCGTGGTAGGTCATGCTATTGTTGTGTAATCTGATTTATACTATATGTATTAACTACTTCTTAGTGTTACTTGATAGTATATGTTTTTGTTTGGTGTGTTTAATTTAATGATTTTGTTCTTGTTGTATGATTTTGACAAACGTTATGGTTAAATAAGGAACGCTCTGCTATTTGGAATATTTTCTCGATATTTTGGGGGAACAAGATTGGAAGACACTTGTGTCTAGGTTTTTAGTTGGTGGACAAAATTCGACCCCTGCCGGCCATGGCCAGAGGATGGTTATACTATCCATAGCATTTTTGTATAAAGTTCAGGTGTGTTTATGGTTCCATGAGTTAACCGGGGAATACATTTATTTATATTATTCCTTACCTGTTTTGGCTTTGTGTGACTTATTTTACTTTGTGGTAAATGACCTTACTTATTGCTTGTAATCCTAAACAGCTTAATTGATATTTGTTATTCTGGGTGTAGGTTTTTATGAACTTGAATTAACTTAGTGTACTATATTGTAGTTATATGCTCATATACTCATCTTGGGTTGGACAAATGACTCTACTAGTACACTATTGTTCTTGTATGCTGATATTATACCTGCTATTACTTTTATTGGGTGCAACACATATTTTAGTGGCTCCAACGAGACATCAATTGTGATTCTAGTGAGTGATTGAGATTTCAGGGTTGAGCTGCTTATTCAACCACCATAGAATCTTTCTTTAATGTCATGGTCTTTTATTTTGTACATTATGCATTTTCTTTTGGTTTTTGGGTTGCATTGCCTTAATGATATTGTTAGAATGTTTTTGTACATAGACTTTTGGTGTCTAGGGTGGTTTCACTTTAGTACGTATTTCCGCATTGT
>NW_025815566.1:0-2518 GCF_002878395.1 Capsicum annuum | reverse complement strand
AGAACAAAATGAAGAGAAAGATACAAATAGGAATTTAATGTTAAAATTAGCAATATGTAATGTGTGCTACATAGATGAATATACTTGCGCATTTAAAGAATATTATTATAAAGGAGCATATAATACAAAAGAAAGTAAAGAAATAAGAAAATGATATTTTAATAAATTACCTAAACCATTTAGTTCAAAAATAATAAAAAGTTCAGACGAAGCAAAAATAGTAGATACTCTAGGAGCAAGAATAAAACTTTTACAACAATCGTATAGAAACCTATGTGAAAAATATAGAGAAGAAATAAAAATCGAAAAAACATTAATAAGAATTTAGCATGTTGCAAAGATAAAATAGCACCTCAATTTAGATGCGAAGAAAGATATTATAAGAAAAGACAAATGCATAGGAAATATAAGGAATAAAAAAAATCAAAATATAAGTATAAGAAATCAAGAAAAAGATATTATGTAAAAAATTATAAACATAAAAGACCATATAGAAAAAAGAAATCTATAAAGGAATGTACTTGTTATAATTGCGGGAAATGAGGACATTTAGCTAGAGATTGTAAATTACCCAAAAACCTAAAAAATAAATAGATATCAGAAATAAAAATAGAAAATACATGATATATGCAGATAGATTATATAGATTACGAATTAGAAAGTGAAGATAGTATATATGAAATTTCAGAGAACGAAACAGATAATGAAATAGAAGATAATGAAATAGATAGTGAATTAGATGAATTAAATGACTGAAGAAGATATACAAATAACCAAATGACTAAAGAAGATATAAAAATAATAAAAAAAGAAGAATCTTTACATGACGAAGGAACAGATCAAAAAATAATATTTGATAACAATGTATTTGATGAAATAAAAGGAAAAGAATTAGACTTAAGTGTAGAAAAAATATTTAAAATACTAACAATAAAAAATATATTTACTAGGAAAAAGGAAGAATATTACGTAGTAAGTCAAAAGGAACATGTAATAGACTGCAGATATGCAAAAGGTAAAGCTAGTATACCACTAGTAACAAAAAGGTTAATTAATAAAGAAATAAATGATATAAAAAGTAGAACAGACCCAATAAAATATGTACACCTTGGAGGTACAGAGATATTAATAAAAGCATGTTTTAGATAACAAATAAATACACTAATATAATTATATTTAGCAGATGATATGATTATAAGACCTATAGAAAAAAGCATAATAACAACGATTAAAGGAAATTTAATATACCAAAAATTTAAATTTATAATAAGTGCAAATTATTCAGTAGCAATAACAGATAAAAATATAGATAAATCATTAGTATTATATTAGAAAATATCAGGAATAGAACTAACCCCAGAAAATAAAATATTTACAGCAAGATGTAAAAACTATATGTATTAACAACAAAACATAAAATAACGGGAAAAAATAAAATTAATAAAATACAAATAGAAAATACTTTTGAACAATTCGTAAAAACAATTGATAATAATGATTATAGTTACAGAAATATAAACATAGAAGAATATATAGAAATAATAAATGATAGAATAAGTACCACAAAAAGAATAGCTTATGAAAAACCAGAATCATCAAATTCATCAAAAAGAACAAGTTATGAAAAAAGTTCAATAGTTAATTTAAATCAATATTACATAACAGGAACAATAAACGAAAAAGAATATTTAATACTCTTAAATACAGGACAAGAAGAAAATTATATAGCAAAATATCTAGTAAAAAATGAGGAAATAAAATCTGATAATAATATATGCCCAGATCTACCAAGAAACTTAATAAACACTAAAAATATAGTAGAAAAAATAATAATAATAGGAGTTAGAAAAATAAAAATAGAATTTGAAATAAAGGAAGAAATGCAAAAAACAGCCATAATATTAGAAATTAAATGGCTCGAAGAAGTAAAACCGTACAATATAGAACATACACAATTATCTATAACATATAATAGGGAAAGATTATTTCTAAGAAGAGCTCTAACATGATATGAAAATATATGTATTAATGAAGATAGTGGTAAAAGGATATTATAGTAGGTATTATACGTCTATGATAGATACAGGAGCAGAAGCTAATTTATGTAGATATAATTGTTACCAGAAAGTAAATGGAATAAATTAAAAACACCAATAATAGTTAAAGGATTTAATAACGACGGAAGCTCAATTACTTATAAAGCTATGAATGTAAAAATACAAGTATGGGATAGAATATTAACAATAGAAGAAATATATAATTATGAGCTAACATCAAAAGATATACTCTTAGGAATACCGTTTTTAGATAAATTATACCCACATATAATAACTAGAACATATTGGTGGTTTACAACACCATGTAAACAGAAAGTAAGAACAAAAAGAGTTATTAATAAAATAAGAAAGAAAACTGATTGGATAAAAGGAAGTGAAAAAATTACACAAAAGTTAGAAAATATAAAAAATACTGAAGATACAGTAGAACTAGTAGTATTTTCGATAAATAAAACAGAAAT
>NW_025815565.1:0-1520 GCF_002878395.1 Capsicum annuum | reverse complement strand
TTTAAAGTTACAAAAATAGTATGTAATTGAATTTATTTGATTAATTTATTAATTATAATAAAATTAGATCTAGATATCCACCAAAACAATATTTATAATATTTGTTTAGATGAATTACGTACAAAAATAATAAAAATATAAAGAATTAAAATAAATAATTTCTGAAAAACGTAAAGAATTAAAAATAAGGATAGAAAGACTACAGTATAATATAATTGTCGGAGTTAGTAAAAATTCAATAAATTTACAAAAAGAAGAAATATAAAATTTAGAATCAACAATAGATAGTCTAGAATATATATATCAACTTAACCTATATACATTTAAATAAAATGAACAAAGAAGAATTTATAATAGATGAAAAAACATATGAAAACTATGAAGGATTAAAAATAAAAATAGTATTTTCTAATCTAGGTAGAAGGTATAAGAAAATAGGTGAACATTTATATTTAATGTTAGAAAAATAAGAATTAAAATTAGAAGATAAGTTGGCAGTCATGGTAATAATAGAAAGAGAAAATGAAGAGATAGACAGAAAAAAGGAAATTGATAAAATAAAACAATGAAATATAAGAAAATAAGAAACACGAAAAATAGAAGAAACACGGAAAAATAGAAGAAACACGAAAAATAAAATAAAACTAAAAATAGTAGGATTGCTGAATTAAAAAAAGAACTACACATGTTAAAAGATTTGTATGAAAAAAGATAGAAAGAAAGAGAAAAAAGAATTAAAGAACAAAAATTATTAAACGAGATAAATCAATTTAAAGAAAAATTAGAAATAAAAAATAAAGAATTAGAAACTAGTGAATTAGAAATAAATACAATAGATGCTGAAGAACAGATAATTTTGATTCCGAAGATAGTGAAACATATACAGAAATTCTAGAAAACATAGTAAAACTAGAAATTAATGAAGAACAAGGAGTAATTAATAAAGAAAATTTAGAACTAATAAATGCAGAAGTAAATACTCTAGATAAAAATATAATACCTAGTACATCAGAAATAAGAAAACCAACATATAATTAAAAAAATAAGTTTAAAAGATATAATCCAAAGGATGAATATAATAAATGGACACCAAAATAAATAATTAATTATAACTTTTTAGATTTAGACTGTGTAATAGACACAAATAAAACAATACAACAATGGGTAGGATACATGTCAAAACAATTATTAGATAATAAAATAGATACAACAAATACGCCAGAATATATAGAAAAAATATTAATAGGAACAGTAAAATTATGGATTTTAAAGTTAGCCGATGCAAGTAAAAAAGTATTAAGATCTGAGAATAAAATAGAAGGAACATCAACGACCACTAAAATACTACCAACAGAAATATTAAAAAAATATGAAATAGCTATAAGAGATGAATTTAGCAGTGTAACAACAGAAGAAGAAGAGAAAAATAAAGAAAAAGATATAAATAGAAATTTAATGTTAAAACTAGCAATATGTAATATGTGCTATATAGATGAGTATACGTGCGCATTTAAAGAATA
>NW_025815564.1:0-3135 GCF_002878395.1 Capsicum annuum | reverse complement strand
GAAGGAAGTGAAAAAATTACACAAAAATTAGAAAATATAAAAAATACTGAAGATACAATAGAACTGGTCGTATTTTCAATAAATAAAAAGGAAATGACTATATTTTCAATAAATAAGATAGAAATAATTAAGAAAAAATTAGAACAATTATATAGTGAATATCCATTAAAAGGATGGGAAAAACATAAAACCACCATAAAAATTGAATTAATAGATAAAATTAACATAATAACCCAGAAATGATCTAAAAGAAATTAAAATGCATATAGAAGAATTATTAGAAAACAATATATACAAAAAAAGTAATTGTAAACATAATAGCCCAGCATTTATAGTAAATAAACATAGTGAACAAAAAAGAGGAAAAAGTAGGATGGTTATTGATTATAGAAATTTAAATGCAAAAACAATTACTTATAATTACCCAATACCAAACAAGATATTAAAAATAAGACAAATACAATGATATAATTATTTTAGTAAATTTGATTGTAAATCCGGATTTTACCATTTAAAGTTAGAAGAAGAATCTAAGGAATTAACTGCATTTACGGTACCACAAGGATTTTATGAATGGAATGTACTACTATTTGGATATAAAAATGCACCAGGTAGATATCAATATTTTATGGATAGTTATTTAAACAATTACCTAATTTAGTATACATAGATGATATACTATTATATACAAAAACTAAAGAAGAACATTTAAAATTATTAGAACAATTTACAGATATAATAGAAAAATCGGAAATAAGTTTAACTGAGAAGAAAACAGAAATTATGAAAAATCAGATAGAATTTTTAGGAATACAAATAGATAAAAGTGGAGTCAAAATGCAACAACATATAGTCCAAAAAATGATAAATTCAGAAGAAGAATTAAATACAAAAAAGAAATTACAATCATTTTTAGGATTAGTAAACCAGGTAAGAGAATATATTCTACAATTAGCAGAAAACTTAAAACCATTACAGAAAAAATTTAAAAAGGATGTAGAATATAGATATAATGAAGGAGACAAAAAACAGGTACAAAAAATAAAATTACTCTGTAAAGAATTATCAAAATTACAATTTTCAGATGAAAATAAAAAAATTACATATATAGTAGAAGCTGATGCAAGTGAATATAGTTATAGAGGAGTACTCAAATATAGGTATGACGAAGAAAAATTAGAACATCATTGTAGATATTATTCAGGAATGTTTAACGAAACAGAAAAAAATGGGAAATAAATAGAAAAAAATTATTATCTTTATATAAATGTTTAATAGTATTTGAACCACATATCGTGTATAACAAGTTTATTGTTAGAACAGATAATACACAGGTACGATGGTGGCTAACAACAAAAATACAAAATTCAGTTACGACAAAGGAAATCCGGAGACTAGTATTAAATATACTGAATTTTACATTTACAATTGAAGTAATCAATACTAACAAAAATATTATTGCAGATTACTTATCAATACAAAGCTACTCAAACTGATTTACCAATGGAAGAGGCTGATGCCAAAGATACCCAGACTGATTTATTGCTCCAAATATTTAAACAAATAGAGTTATTACAAGAACGAGTTATTACACTAACTATTGAAGTTACAAAGTAAAAGTGCAAGTCGAGCACTATAAAAAAACAAGATACTGTGCAGGAAGAGCACATTAAAAAACTAGATCTAGAAGGTGACAATGAGAAACACCTTAAAACTCAAATTACTAATGAAGCTTCAATTACAGCTGCAGGCACATCTAAAGGGAAAAATAAAGTCACTCAAAATAGACCTGGATTACCAAAGGAAAAGAATTATAACCTCAGCCAAATATTTTCAAAATCATATACACCAAATATACAAAATGTAGAAGCATTTGCACCTCCCCACTAGATACATACCTATTTTGAATCACTTAACCAAGAAAAACAGACATACAATTATTCTTCTCGTAAATACATTGACAACATACACACCTTACAAACCTTATTAAATATCAAACCTATTCAAAGTGAAGAGCTAGCCGCACAACAAAAAGGATATATTACCCAGAAATGCCAAAATTACAATAAACTTATTGCCTTACCAGGTACAAGCCCAAATTTTATTAAATCATGTTACTATTATGGATTATTATCTACAGTTTACACAACCGATGGAGAAGAGTTAGCATGAATCCCAGAAATTCACAAAGAATTTATGACTTACAAGAGAATTACCAACGAACATTTATTCTATGTTCGATTTTATTCCGCACCAGCAGAAATATTATTTGACAAAATTAGACAGACTATTAATGTGGTCAAAATGGGTATGACCAGAGATTATATTATTCTGGAAAAAATATGTGAATAGACCAAGATACCAAAAATGCAGATACCAGTATTTTACCGCAACAAAAGAGTTATTGGAATAAACAATATATTATCAGAATTACTTAATAATTATTTAAATAAAAAGCCAGTTTGGATATATAATTCAAGGAACCAAGCATTGATTTATTCAACTTGCAAAGAAGTTAGATACCATGACATGGAAGAACTTAGAAAATGGGGATTAACACTCCTCAGACCAGAAAAACAACCATTAACAAGATATATCAGTAAGGAAATTATTTCAGAAGAAGTTATGGATCAATTTTGTGAAAAAGTTGGCCAAAAATACAAAGACCACATATGCAGCAGATGTAGTGGCAAACACAACTTTATTCCAGATGTGATGTTACACTGATAAGAAGATGGAAAAACAGCAGATACAACAAAAAAGAGATAACTACCAGAACAGGTATATTTATTCACTATTATGAATAGCTAAATTCATAATTTCTAACAATCATGATATAATAAGATAAGTTCATGTTAGTTACTTTATAGTAGAATTATTTGAAGAATAGCATGTTAAGAAGTTTATTAGCAAAGTGGAAACAGAGAAAAATCCCTAAGAACTATGCCATCCTAAAGGTGAAACCAATAAGACAAGAAGCCGTGGTGGGGAGTAGCCAGAGTTGAGGCACTGTTTAAGGGAAAAGTATCTGGATTACCATGCTAATAGTGACCAACGAACATGTTATTTAAGAATAATCTAGTATATAGTAATCTAATATGATCATATTTTGTTATGTGTATGATTGAAGGGAAT
>NW_025815563.1:0-1013 GCF_002878395.1 Capsicum annuum | reverse complement strand
CAAAAAACCCAAAGTAATAGATTGTATGTTACAAGGGTTCCATAACTCTAACTAATAAACTTAGCTACTCAAGAAGAAAATGGGAATCATAATAGAAATATTCATCATACCAAAGAGTTAACACAATCTTGGCGGAGAAGATGAAGTTGCGTTACTCCTCTAGTAGTAAGCCGCCACTCTTCTCTCTCAAAATAATATAGAATAATGAATAATGATAAATATTCAGCATCAAGTCTTTTTAATAATCTTTTCTCTCATATTTGCCTTCTAAATTGTTGAACTAATTATAAATGACAAATTAGTCTTGGACATAGTTTCTAGGCACCACATTTGGTCCAACAAGCTACTTTTCTCTTGTGTCATATGCCATATGCATTTCATAGTCCTATTATGTCTCCATCTACCTCATTAATACCTAAAATCAAGCTAATCACATCGGTTAGCTTAATTACATAGAAATAGAGTAAAAACATAAATATAGGTAAGCTATGATGCTTAGGCATATAAAGACACTCAAGATCAGTATCTCTGGTTCGTGTGGCTATACATATCGGGACCTATTTAGAGGGCTACACTGGTCCCATATAGCCCATGGGTAGTTCTAGGATAGTTAAGCTTTATTCCTAGGTTAGTGGTTTTAAAGGCATACAAAAACCGATTCCCTTTCCCAACATAGTTACATATATATATATATATATATAAATAGTTTGTATGTATATGGGTTAACTTGGTTGTAAAGGATGGTATTATTTTATCCTTATCTTCAGTGCATACTAGCGTTCACCTGCAAAGCCATCTTCGGGCAGCTGTAGCCCCATGCGATATAGGAACTAGCCTTACTATTCTTGCTTATTGATCGAATTTGGGGATAGTCGGTGTTGGATTGAAGTGGTGAGCTTCCATAGTTCCAGAGGCATCCATTGCATGTCATGGATTACTATGTATACTTTTATCTTTGATAGACATTGGTTTTTAGCTATGGTCGGGGGCATGTCCGAACTTAATAATCTTTG
>NW_025815562.1:0-1738 GCF_002878395.1 Capsicum annuum | reverse complement strand
ATAACAAGTTAATCCACCTCATCTACCCTTAAAATAGAAGGTTTGATATCTCAACCTATGCTGGCTACGTAGTTCTAGAGCTGAAGGACTGCTTCTAAGAATCACACCCTCTAATAATAGGTGAGTTCCCATCCTTGGGCTCACTCGGTGCTAACAACTACTCCCATCTTAATAGACACTGAACATGATTAACTAAACTAAACTGGACTGAGTTCATAGAGTTCTGTTGACTGACGGAATACTACTGAGATTACTGAAGTACTGAGCTTTCTGAGATTTACTGGGATTAATGAGTTTACTGAATTTTCTTGAGTCACATGACTGGCTGAATTCTACTAAACATGGCTTGACTGAGGATATCGTGAAAACATGATACTGGCTCTAGGTACACAACTAAATTATTGGGTACAAGTACCCCAGGACTCAATAAAGGGAAACTGATAAGGCATGACATTCTTGAATACACGATCAACATCAACAATCCATAATACAATAAGTTGGGAATTTCATAAAGTACATGATTATCATAATCTTGTCCATGGAAGGAATGCATATAATCAATGTCAAAATTTCATATTCTAGCATCATGAGCATTTTAACAAACATCTATGTCATACCCTATTTTTACCTGAGGTTAAAACGAGCATGACGTTATGGACTCCAAAAGAATAAAAATTTGCACAGAGTCCCCACCTAATTTTTAAGGAAAATAAGGAAACCTATTGAAGTATTAACATGCGATTAATGTTTTTAGTCTGCGAAAAACCAATTGAGATTCTAGGTAAGGATTCAAGTTATTCCGAAGGGAAGGGGTTAGGCATCCTTCAAATCCACAAGTGTGGTACCCGGCTAGACTAAATTTTTTAAAGAGGGAGGAGGTATAAAAAATAATGTAGAAGTGTATGTATTAAATATAAAATAATATAAATGTTTAAAATTATGTAAAGATGTATGTATATTAAATATATAAATAAAACATGTTATTATAAAAAATGTTAAAGATATGTATAAAAATACATGTGAAAAGAAAAGTATTTTATGTTGTGTGAAAGAAAGTATATATATGTCATGAAGAGAAAGAGAAAAATAATGTTCTTTGTTTGATTAAAGTTTCTGAAAAAGTAAAGATTTACTTTAACCAAAGATCACAATGTTTAAGATGTCAAAGTATGTAAACTAATTGATTAATTTAATTTATTAGTGTAAACATTAACGACCTAAGTTTGCATAACCGTGAGGTGAAGTTGTATAAAGTAAATTCCGCCCAACACCCCAAAAATAAAGTTTTCGCTATAATAACATTTGTACAAATATAAAAATACAATACAAAATTAAAAGGGCCTCTTTGAATGCAACTTTCGACGAGTAATCCAAATAACCTGTATAAACACTTGTAAAAATGTTAGTAACGAATAAATAATAATCAAAATAAATTGAACAAGTATGTGTGTATATAAATATTTAAAAATATATTTTTTTGTTAAAAAGTGGGCTCAGATAAAGTCATGACTGCGAAATGGTTGCTCAATTAATTGGCCGTCTTAAATCGTTTTACTACGAAGTGGTTGCTCAATTAATTGGCCGTCCTAAATCTTCTTGTCAAAATCTAAATTGTAAAATCTTGTATTGTTATAAAGTTTCATCATCGCCCAGAATATTTATTTTATTACGTATTTGTACATGTAAAGTCTGTCTTTTGTTTACGGAGGCCTCAAATTAATAATAATTTTTCATCGGC
>NW_025815561.1:0-1239 GCF_002878395.1 Capsicum annuum | reverse complement strand
AAAGGAAGAATATTTAAATGATGAAGGAACAGACCAAAAAATAATATTTGATAGTAACATATTTGATGAAATAAAAGAAAAAGAATGAGACTTAAGTGAATAAAAAATATTTAAAATACCAACAATAAGAAATCTATTTACTAAGAAAAAAGAAGAATATTATGTAGTATGCCAAAAGTAACATGTAATAGATCGTAGATATGCAAAAGGTAAAGCTAGTATACCACTAGTAACAAAAAGAATAATTAATAAAGAGATAAATGATATAAAAAGTAGAGACCCAATAAAATATGTACACCTTGGAGGTACAGAGATATTAATAAAAGCATGCTTTAGAGAAGGAATAGATACACCAATAGAATTATATTTAGCAGATGATAGAATTATAAAACCTGTAGAAAAAAACATAATAACTGTCATAAAAGGAAATTTTATATACCAAAAATTTAAATTTATAATAAGTGCAAATTATTCAATAGCGGTAACAGATAAAAATATAGATAAATCATTAGTATTATATTGAAAAATATCAGGAATAGAATCAACCCCAGGAAGTAAAATATTTGTAGCAACATGCAAAAATTTATATGTATTAATAACAAAACATAAAATAATAGGAAAAAATAAGATTAACAAAATACGAATAGAAAGTCCATTCGAACAAATTGTAAAAACAATACATTATAATGATTATAGCTATAGAGACATAGATATAGAAGAAAATTTAGAAATAATAAATGATAGAATAAGTACAACGAAAAGAATAGCTGATGAAAAAATCAGAATCATCAAGCTCATAAAAAAGAACAAGTTATGAAATAAATTCAATAAATAATTTAAACCAATATTACATAACAAGAAAGGTAAATGAAAAAGAATATTTAATACTCTTAAATACAGGATAAGAAGAAAATTATATAGCAAAATATCTAGTAAAAAATAAAGAAATAAAAACTGATAATAATATATGCCCAGATCTACCAATAAAATTAATAAATAGTAAGAAAATAGAAGAAAAAAATAATAATAGGAATTAGAAAAATAAAAATAGAATTTGAAGTAAAGGAAGAAATGCAAAAAGCAGACATAATATTAGGAATAAAATGGCTAGAACAAGTAAAACCATATAATATAGAACATACACAATTAAACTTAACATATAACAAAGAGAAATTATTCTTAAGAAGAGACTTAACATAAAATGAAAATATATGTATTAATGAAGATAGTAGTAGAAGG
>NW_025815560.1:0-1700 GCF_002878395.1 Capsicum annuum | reverse complement strand
GCTAGCCCAAGTCAACCCATTACAAATCACTAACCCAAATAGACCCACGATGATGCCCAAACTTGACCCATTAAATTGTTTAAAGCTTTTACAAAATCCTATTTTATTAATGGGAGACTTACAAAAATAGTCTAGGTTTCAACTAAATGAGATTGTTTCTAGCCGAACTTTTAAAAGTACAATCTATAGCATTTCTTTCTCTTTCTTTTCCATTTTTTTTACTTTTTTTTTACTTTTTAATTTTCTCTTTATTGTTTTTTTCTCTTTCTCATTTTTTTTGTTTTTGTTGTATTTTAGGTAGGTAGATAGGTAGGCAGGCAGGCAGGTAGATAGATAAATAGATTTGTATTTTTGAAAAATATGATTTCGTCGAGTACAAGTCATGGAAGATGACAGATACATCATAACCGGTCATTTATTTCTATTCCCCATCATTTTTTTCTTTTGTCTCTTTTTCATTTTCTTTTACTTTTTGATTTTCTTGTTTTTTTTTCTCCTTTTTTTTATTTTTCATTTTTTTCTCTTTTTTTGGTTTTTTCTTCTTATTTTCGTTTTGCTCCTTTTTTCTATTTTTATTTTTTTCATTTCTTTTTTTTTCTTTTATTTTTTTTATTCTATCTATAGCTTGTATTTCTCTTTCTTTTTCTTTCTTTTTTTGAATTTTTTATTCCCCTTTTAAAAAATATGGCTATGTGGAGCCAAGTTATGATTGATAACGAAAAATACCACAATGACTTATTGTATTTATATTCGCACTATCATTTATATTTTTATATTTATTGATAAAATTGCATTTGTATTTTATAATTCGCACTTGTATTTGTATTTATATTTTATAGTTGATATTTGTATTTGTATTTTATAATTCTACTTGTATTTGTATTTTATAGTTCACGCTTGTGTTTATATTTGTATTTTATAGTTTGCACTTGTATTTGTATTTTATAGTTCTCACCATTATTTATGTTTTATACAATTTATCTTTATTGATACGAATTGCATTTTATTAATATAAATTGAACAATACAAATATAAATGATAAATTACAAAAATAAAATGTTAAACTATACAAATACAACGTTTACATTTGTATCAAATGATACATATTTATACAATTTAAACCATACACATGAAAATGACACTTGTTTTTATAGAAATGCAAATGATAAACTTAACATACCAATACTAACGATACATTTACATTGAATGACATATTGCATATTAAATATTTTAGACTCAAATAAATATAATTATTCCTTATAACTATTTTTATACAAATATAAATGATAAATTATATTCACGGCTAAACTATTCAAATATAAATAATAAATTTATTTGAAATACATATGATACAAATAAATAAAAAATTTAAAGAATACATAAAATATAAAAAAAAAAAAAAAAAAAAAGAAAAAAAGAAGAAAAAACAAAAAAGGGAAAAAAGAAAATAAAAAAGGTTTCAAAGAAAAAAGTAATAAAATAAAAAAATAGATTAAAATGAAAAAATAGAAAATAGAAAAAATAAAAAGGAAAAAATGGAATAAAAAATGAAAAAGAAAAAAAAAAGGAAAGGTAAAAAAGATAGAAAAAAGGGAAAAACTTGTTGGCGTTTTTAATTTGATTAAATTTGCATTTGGTGGGTTGGGTTGTACCCATTACCCATAGTTTAGCCTATCTTGACCCAAATGCATTTGGGCATG
>NW_025815559.1:0-1311 GCF_002878395.1 Capsicum annuum | reverse complement strand
GCACCAACCGAAATAGAAAAGAATCTTAAGTAATTTTATGACTGTATGGACGATTCTTTTACCCAAACATGGGGCCTGTCAGAGATTTAATAACCTTATGTTGAACCTGCGTGTCTAGAAGTTCTAATTGTGCGGAAGTTCGCCCTTTTCTAATCAATACGGGCTAGAGAGGCACAACTTACTAGACGGCGTCACAGAGACAAGGTTAACATAAGTCTATTGAACTCGACTGTACCTTCATTTTGGAACCAAGTCAAGAAATTAAAAGATTCTTTCATATTTTGATAGAGTATGGAACTTTCATAGTTAATATGTCAGCGAAGTTAGATCTTCAGCATAGATATAAGATACTGTTTAGCCGGACATAGTCACGGCCAGATTATGGTAGAAGTGTGTAATGAATGACTTCAATTAAGTAAAGAGATATGTACCTGAGTCGCCGGGAACCCAACGAAAATAATAGTAAACAAGTAGCTTCTTCTTTATTTATTACGGGAATGGATTACAAAGAGAGAGAAAAATAAAGGAGAGAATTTATAAAAACTTGATGCCTCTCTTCTGAGAATGAGGCTTCTATAAATAATAGAAAAGAGAATCTTGCACAGTAATATATGGGGTCCTGTGCATAGTGTTTTTTACTGTTACAACTTACTATTACAACAAAGAGTTTTATTAACTAGTCATATCTTGTCTTGTCATGTCTTGTCTTTTCCTTTCCATTTTTTGATGAATGCTTCGGCTTTTTCAATCTCTTCTTCTTCTATCAGAGCTTCGGGTGGTTGTGAATCGGTAATATCTTCGGTATTTGCGTCTGTGCTATTCATTGAAGCATCCGAATTTTGCTCAACAGTTTGAAGTAATTTATCTCGAACTTCTGATAGATACTCTTCTATTAATTGCATTTTATTACCCTCATGAGCTGAAATTCTTCTGGAAACATAATTAAGGTTTTTGTCTTCAACTAAAATTGATTTTTTGGGAGTTTTTTCATATTCGGCAATCTTCTGTATTATTTCCTCCCGTTGATCATGACCATAGGCGAGCTTTGTTTCCGGATCTCTGCGAAGCAGCTTATCCCAAAAATTGCAGTAAAATGTTCGGTATAGAGCAGGAATTTGGTGGGTGTCATAACCGATTTCTACGGACCATCGATGAATCCATGGAATAGAAAATTCGATATAAAAATACATTTGACTCAATAGTGTCAATTTTACAAATGTGATCAGAAAGATATAGTTCTGTTAAGAAAGGGGAGGCTTTTTTCCATGAATAATATAAAGAGGAATACTCTGGTGGTAATATTTTAACCGT
>NW_025815558.1:0-1257 GCF_002878395.1 Capsicum annuum | reverse complement strand
AGATATATAGTAGTTTGGTCCTAAATATCCTCTAGCATGATTGGTGGCTTCGGTAAAATCATTAAAACCTTTAAAAAAAGGGGCTTTAAAACCTTGTTGTCACGCCCCAAAATCCCATCGGGCCGGACTGGCACCCGAAGTCGAAAAGGCCCGGGAGAACCCGTTCAGATACCTGTACTTTCACTTACATGTCACCAAAAATTTGGACAGCACTTCGTTGCATATAGAAAGGTCTAATTACCTGTATCAGCACAACACACACAAATATATATATATAATACTTGGCCGTCGGGGCCACCACATATACAAATATAACATCACTATATAAACTTCCATGACTTTACCCTTCCTTATGTCTACAAAGCCTCTAGGATATACATGACATAACTAGGGTCGGGACAAACCCCCGCCCATACATGACTCTTGTACAATAACAAAACATAAGGGACCGACTCGGAAAGCTCCGAAGCAAACTGGATCTCACCAACAATAGCTGTATGACCTGGCTGTGAATGAGCTGAAGCACCTGTGCCTACAGCATGAAATGTAGGTCCCCCGTGAGGGACGTCAGTACGAAATAGGTACTGAGTATGTAAAGCTGTAAATAATTATATGGGATATGAGGGATCAAGAAAATCAAACGCAAGTGAATAAATCATAATAGAAGTGAACCACACTTCATAAACACTTTTAGGATAATGTACATTATCATTAATCTGAATTGGGTTCTTGAATTCAAACACATTTGTGGAACGGTATACATTGGTTTAGCTTATTCTTCACAATTATCATTCGCCATTACCTCCTCCTCCCGACCCTCCAACCACCTAACAATAATCAATACTGTACCGTACTGTGACCATTAGGCTGCCCCCAGTACATATCAACTGTAATCATATCAAATATTGGGATCGGCCCATGCTAGGCTTAAGCCCCTGAGCTACCACCCACACGTATATCAAGTAACACTCATAAGAGATCTTTCCAATAACTTAGTTCAAAAGCTTTTGAGATTATTACATTAGTGTTCATGCCAATATAGTACCGTTGGAATAATGATGCATCAATAGGAACCAAGTAATAGACTTTCTATACAATAACGATGTAATAAAGACTCATTGGTACATCAACAATGTGTTTCGGAATCATCAATATCACAACAATGAAATAGGAGCCTTTTGGTATATCAATGAAACATTTTTACACTTTATAGAATGGAAACAACTTCGTTGGTAATGTAGAACAATACATGTTTTT
>NW_025815557.1:0-1057 GCF_002878395.1 Capsicum annuum | reverse complement strand
ATTGCTTTGGAATTTCTACGGTTGAATCAAAAGTAATTTAAAGGTCAAATTTGGCTAGGGTTTGTTCTTTCTCAATGATTGATGATGAAAATGAGTTTTTAAAATCATATACATGTATATATACACATATTCCCGTCCATAATATAATAGGAAAAGACCAAAATGCCTTTAAAATTTAAATAATGTCAAATCTGTCCTTTGGTGGACTGTTTTGATAAGCTAAAGTAGATCGACCATAACTATTTTCTCCGATATCAGATTTGGGTGAAATTGGTATAGTTGGAAGGATAATTCAATGGGCTTTCATTTCATATAAAGTAGGCCACCTAGTTCATCCTGTACAAGGAGTTATGGTCATTTGAAGTTGACGCTACAAATTTGTTTTGATAGGCTGAAGTAAAACGAGTATAACTCCTTACTTAGACGTTGGATTTGGATGAAACCAATTGAATTTGAAAGAATACACAAATATATTTCTTTTCATAGGTTGCATCTCTCCCAGTTTATTATATTAAGGGACTTATTATCATTCGAAGTTGACCCAAAAATTCAGCTAGCCTCAGTAGTTTGTGTGCTGGAAATTTTCCTGCACATTTACTATTCTCAAATATCCCGGCCACCTTTTTATAGTTTCGAACGTGCTCGATTATATCCGAAACCTATCCATTTTTTTGGAAATCTTTATATCATAGGAGAGCTTATTCAATAACCTTCGTATGGAACCATCGACGGGCAAATTCCGGTATAAATAAAATAAAAAATTAATTCCATATAAATAAGACCAATACACGTACTTTAATATGCCAATACACGTACTTGAATATGGGGTGTTACATCCTTCCCCTCTTTAGGACATTCGTCCTCGAATGTGAGCGTAGTTATTCAACCGAAACAAGTTCAAGTCCATCATTAATATTCACATCATCACATAAATACTATGCATAATAAAAAAAACTTAATTGTTAATGTTCTAACTCTGTTTCTTGAACTTTCTCTTCATCTTTGAACAAATGAGGGTACTTAGATTTCATTGCTTCCTCAGCTTCCCATGTAATCG
>NW_025815556.1:0-2844 GCF_002878395.1 Capsicum annuum | reverse complement strand
AATTAAAAAATCATAAAATAAAAACAGTGAAAAAGTAATCTTAGTTATAAGGCAACATACCAAAATTTGAACTGGTGGCACATAGGGAACAATGTCCCGACAAGGGTTCACTTCATGATGTGAAGAATTCATGTATGTATGTAGGTTTAGAGAAATAAAATGTATTAAAAATAAATTGCAGAATGATAATAGAGAAGCAATGTGGTTTGATCGAATGAATATTGAGGTGTATATATAGATAACTAAATTGAAAAAAGATAAAAGCATTTTTTGATATAGACGAGGATGTATACAATCAAGAAACAGATGAGGATGCATACAGTCAGATTTCTTGAAAGTAAATAATGTTATTTTCCATGTTTTGACATTTAATTAAAACAAAAATTTGGTCACTAAAATCTGATCAATTATTATTTATTATTTTAGCTTGTAACTATAATAGATTGTAATAATTTTGTTTGAATGTGAACATAATTAATTTGTAAAGCTACAACCTATTGACCAATTTTTAAATTATTACTAGTCACATTTTTAGCGTTAAATTTTAAGTATCCAGCTAGTATACATAGCCACACAATGTGCAAAAAAGGATAGAGAAAAAAATATGATAAAGTATATACGCATCAATAAATTTATGTTCTTTATTTTTATTTATTAATTGTTACCATCTAACAACGAAAATTATAGATTTAAACTTTATGAAAATTTAAAATTCTACAACTAAACAACAACAACAGCAAACCCAGTATATTCCCACCAAGTGGGGTTTGGGGAGGGTAAAATGTACGCAGTCCATACCACTACCTCCGGGGAAGTAGAGAGGTTGTTTCCGATAGATCCCCGGCTCAAGACAAAACGATAAAGAATAAAAACATCAAAAGCGTGCAACGGGAATAAAATAACACAACAATAAAGTACACAAACAGATAATGGACCCCCTCCCCCACCCCTAGACCTACCAACCAAGCTACACCAAACCCTAACTATAGACTACGACTCGACCACCCACCTTAGCCCTCTATCCTAATGCTTTTCCTCCATACTTTCCTATCAAGGGTCATGTCCTCAGAAAGCTGTAACTGCTCTATGTCAAATCTAATTACTTCTCTCCAATACTTTTTCGGTCTATCCCTCCCCCGCTTGAAACCATCCAAGGCCAACCTCTCATATCTATGAACAGGGGCATCCGTGCCCCTTCTCATCACATGACTAAACCATCTCAACCTCACTTCCCACATCTTATCTTCCACCGATGCCACTCTCACCTTCTCCTAAATAATCTCATCCCTAACCCTGTCAGCCCTCGTGGATCCACAGATCCAACGCAACATCCTTATTTTCGCCACCTTCAACTACTCATTTCAATTAAATTTATTTATTAGCTTACAACTACAAATATCATTCATTAGCTTCCATTTTAATTAATACTCATCAATATGAATCTGCTGCATTACATAGCAAAGCAACAAAAATATTTAAATTACATTGGCAAATTACAATGTAACTCCCCCAACTTGCTTTAAATCTCCAAAGTCATTCTAAACTAGAAGATTCATTCCTAAATTCCTAATCCCTCTTCTCCTCCAAATCTTATAACACTAGAAAGGGTTTTAAAATTCTAGAGGTCTAATGCTCCCAACTTCTAGATGGTTCTCCAAAGATTCTTTCTAATCGAAACTTTCCCTAAATGGAATTAAAATGATAATACTCCCCTTATCCTCTCTATGTCCAAGAATTTTTAAGGACTAAAGACACAAGGTCTAAGGTTAATTTACATATTCCCCTTTCTCATTCTTTGTCAAAGGAAATTTTGAACACCCCCTACTTCAACCACTACTACAATGTGATGCTTAAATTAGTATTTAGGAACATTATATTGTCAGTTTGAAACTAGGGTTGAGAATTATGTTTATGAAAGGAAAAATATTGATTTTCCCTCTTGCTATAAATTGTTTTCTAATTAATAGTCGGGGGTTTTGATACTTGAAACGACTATTTGAAAATATTGTACTTTCATATACGAATTCGAATAGTTAAATGATGAAATTATAACCTTTAAATCTTTTAGAAATGCTTTGAAATACAATGATGTATGAGTACGTCACCTCATCCATTAAATTAATGAAAGTATTGAACTTTAAGATATGTTTTAAGAATCTAATGAAGATTTAACGATGATCATATGTATGATCTTGAATGACATGGTTAAGAGTCAATAATATTTTATAATAATGATTTGGGCATGTTATGGATGACTTGCAAGTCTTGACGAAATCAAAATATGATAGGCTTAACGAAAGAGTACTCTATGGATAAGGGTTATGAAAGATATTTTAATTGAGCTTAAACAGGATTATTTGGTTCACCGAGAAGGTGTAAGTCCTAGTGACCAATGCCTAAAATCAGCATTTTACTGACATAGGGGAGGTTTCCTAACTAATAGGACAACCTTATTCACGCTTCCTTTATGAGGACAGTATGATATGATGGCCAAATGAAGTTCACCCTGATTCATGCCCCAAACATAGATTGAGGCCCCACTGGTTGGTCGAAAACAGGACCCATATACCTTGTGGGTTGCCTAAGATCGATGAAACTACTTAGTCCATGAATAAAGTTAATAAATTATTATGTTGTCGTGTCTTAAGTTCCTTATCCCATATCTTCTCTATTTGATTTATACTATGCATCTTATGACTTACTCTATAAATTGTTGTGTGCATTCTTATAGTTTTTTTGCCAGTGTTTCGCCTACTTACCATCCACATACACTGCATCATTTCATGATGTAGGTTTAGAGGTATTTTTCCATGATTCTATGTAGCACTAAGACCTTTTTGGTAC
>NW_025815555.1:0-1015 GCF_002878395.1 Capsicum annuum | reverse complement strand
ATTTCTAACCAATTAGAATAATTATACTAGTCAAGTATACGTGCTTTGCACGCGTGTCTTGTGCTAATCAATAAAACTATACATCAATGAAAATTTTAATGAATTAAAAAGTTTTTTGCTCATCAAAGAAAAAGATTTAGAGGAAAATTAAGCCGCAATTAATGGAGCATTTATTGTACATATACGTCACATTAAATTAAAATATAAATATTATTAGTGCTCGACGATCCAATTCAAGGTATAAAATATAACAAAAATGGAGCAAAGAAGTCATAAAATTAAGAAAACACAAGTGAAAAAACACTTTGTAAGAATATATTATTATCTTTTAGTTTTGTCCTACATCACTCCTCTACCTTGCTATAGCTAATGATCGTACATGGATAAACTTATTACTTTCTTCAATTACTCAAAATAAATATTGTATATATCTTTAATAAAAGAACGAACATAATTAGATGTAAATTTTAATGATATATTCACGGCGATATCATGATGCATAGTAAAAGCTTTAACCTCAATTTCTTTGTGACTAATCAATTGGCCCACATATGATCGATCAAAAAAATTATTGCGAGAATTATTTCCTCCTAAATAATAAATATAGATAGATCATCTAACTTTCGAAAATAATAAATCATATGTTAATTAAATTGGTAGAATTTATACCTCAATTATCTGTGTTCTTTTGGAACTTAAAATCTTTTTTAATCGAAATTTTTAACGTTGTTGCATTCTTTCCGGCGAGGTCACAACATTTCAAACATAAATTATGATAGAATCTCAAAATTAAGGATAGAATCTCAAAATATGATCCACATCCAGAAATTAGATCTATGGTGATAGCTGTAAAACCGTTGCAATAGACCAAAAAACCGTTGCCATAGACCTATCGCAACGGTTCTGCAAGCATCCCATAGGTGGGCATTGCGATAGGTCTATTGCAACAGTTTCTGCAATGGTTGTCTAAACCGTCGCCATAGGTTGAGCTATGGGGACGGTTTCTGGAAACCAT
>NW_025815554.1:0-3318 GCF_002878395.1 Capsicum annuum | reverse complement strand
GTGGAGCATTACACTAAGGGCAAGCATATGGTTATCAGTTGTAATCTCAGAATTCTTTGTAAGAGTGAGAGCAAGCAAGTTCTTACACGCATATTTCTGAAAAATTCAAAACTATGAGTGATTATAGGTAACATCTTGTGTAAGCGCACATGGTTGATGATTGTTGGGTAGTTTTATATGATTTTTTTTGGATTAACTTATGTATACGAATTAACCAACTTAATGAGTCTATGTTGGAGGGTGAGTTGTTTCTACTAATGATCAAGAAATCTACTCTTTGTTAATAATTGCAGTGTATGTGTTGTTGAAAATTTTGTGTTGCTCTTGTGAAGTTTAGTTAGGTATTCACATGGATGTACTATTATATTCGAGGACAAACAAAGATTTAAGTGTGGGGTGGTGATGTTGTGCGTATTTATACGTCTAAGCACCATAACTTACCCATGTTTTAGCTAAGTTTTGAGGATAAAATACATAATTCTTGCACTTTTAGTCTATTTTTAGTTAAGTGAGCTGACCTATGTGATTAGCATGCTTTTCAGGTACTAATGAGGAAGATTACAGCACTTTGGGGACCTGTGGATAGCAAAGGAAACTTCACATAAAAAGGAAAGCAGCTTTTGGACTGAATGTGATGTATGGGAACTTTTTCCCAGGCAAACTCAATATTTTTAAATAGTTAAGGATACAGTAGAAATTTATTAGAGAAGGATGTTATTAAAAGCCTTATGGCTGAATTTTTAGGGATTATTCACATTCGGTATTATTTTGAAAACAAGAGAAAGTGGCTTAGCTTGAGGACGGGGAGAGACAGAAACGTTTTTCTCTCTTATTTTTGCTATTCATCTTTACCACCAAGATCGTTCTAAGTTTCAGTATCATGAATATTTCTATTGTGATTTTCGTTTTATTCATGAGTAGCTAAGTTTATTTGTTAGGGTTATGGAAACCTTGTAGTATACTCTCTATTGCTATGGGTTTTTGAATTTATGATGTGTTAATCCACTTATATCATTACTCTCTTCATTTTGATTGAATACTCGTGGTTGCAAACATAGGGTATGCGCCATTATAGCAATAACTTGTTCGATAGAAAGTTACTATTTGGAAAAGAGAGGGTGACAAGAAAATAGGGTTTCCAACCTCTATTTTACACGTTAATGCCTTAGCAGGATTAACTTCTAGGAGAGTTCGTACGATTGGTTGTACACTTTGGATCGAGAGAACTAAGGTGAATAAATCCTTGATGGTTGAGAAACACTTGGATTTAGAATTAGAATATATCTCTCTATAAGTGTATGCATGTATAAAATCCTTATTACCCATAGTTAATAGAGAAGTAGAAGCTACAAGGTGGACATAACCCTAATTTGTCATTCTCTGTGATTAAATATTATTACACATATCATCTCATCGTTACACTGATAATATTATTGTGCACCTAAACTGAAACCCCCCTTACCTTGTAACCTTCGATCAACAGTCTAATAATAATCGCAATACTTAGTGATCATAGTATTCCCTGTGGGATTCGACACCTAACCCAGTTGGGTTCTATATTTGATAACAACCGCTTGCACTTTCTAACGAGAGTTTTAATTTGGGTGTATCAAATTTTGGTGCCGTTGCCGGGGAATACGGTTGTCAACTAAGTTTGTGATAGTTAATAGACCCTTTGGTGAAAGATTCTCAAATTTTACTTTTTGTTTGTTGTTTTTGTTTTGTTCAGGTTGAGTGGATTGCAGGCCAAATACATGGAGATCGGGTCAGCCATTATTACCTATAAATCCTGAACCACATCTTATTGGCAGAATGGATGCGCAAAGGATAGCTACTCAACAGGAGCAGGCTAGATTAGCTGCATTGGCAGCTGTGCAAGTAAATCAATAAAATGCTGATAACCTAGGTCGGGTACCAAATATTGATGATGAGGACCTGGGTGATGATGTGTTATTAAATCCAAGGCGTGCAGATGATGTGGCTGCACCAGTGAACAGGAATGTCAACAGAGATCGTCAAGCTAGGATGAGACCCGAACGCCAAGCTGTGCAAGTTGCTTTTGATGATGATGATGATGACTTGGATGGGGCTGGTGCCACAGGGGCTATTATTCCTCCGCCCGAGGCACCCGGAGCCAAGTTCAATATCACTAGCACCATGATCCAGCTATTGCAACTCAAAGGGTTATTTGGTGGACTTGTTGGCGATGATCCGAATATGTATCTGATTAATTTTATCTTAATATTCAAATCGTTTGACAATCCAGGGGTTGGACAGAATGTGATCCGGCTATGCTTATTTCCATTATCTCTATCTGGAGAGGCAACTCTATGGTTAAACGAGCTAACTCTTGACTCTATTACCAATTGGAGGCAACTGAAAGAAGTTTTCCTAGAAATATTCTTTCCGCTATCCAAGAGAGCACAATTAAGAGATGAGATAAGCAATTTCAGACAGTTTCCAATTGAAGCTCTCTACGAGACTTGGGAGAGGTTCAAGAAGAAGCTTATGTGGTGCCCAAATCATTAGATGACCAATGTCCACTTGATGGAAATATTATATAAGGCTTTGAACTCGGTGACTAATCCAGTGGTAGATAATGCTGCGGGTGGGTTATTCATGGACCTTACTTTTATTGAGGCATGTGATATACTGGATCGTATGACAAAGAAGAGTAGAGCTTGGCATACCAAGGATTCTGAGGTAGCAAGCTCTACTGTATCTATTGGCATGACGGCAGAACAGAGGCGAAGAGAAGAGGAATATGACCAGGATATGGCTCACATGAAAATGCAGATGGACCTTCTTACTAAGTATTATTATCAGGGAAGAAAGTTAAGGTCAAAGCAGTTGTATCACATGGAAGAGATGACTCCGATTCTAAAGCAAATTACTTGAATAATCAGGGAGATTTCTGAGGCAATGTCCAAGGAAACCAAGGTAGGAACTATTATTAAAAATCCGGATACAAGGACTGAGACCAAGGTAATTGGAAGAATAAGAATGACAGGAGCGGTTTGTATGTCCCTCCTAGAAATCGTGAAGCTACTGCACCTAGCTCTGGGAAGATGTCCATGGAGGACATGATGGCTAAGCTGTTGAAAGGAGTGGAGGCAACCAACACGGGAGTAGCTGAGGTAAAAAATGATTTGTCCTCAATGAATTAATTGGTTGACTCGCATTCCACTTCAATAAAATAGTTGGAACAACAAATGAGTCAACTATCGGCGGCATTCAATCAAATGAAATCTGGCACTTTACCAAGTGACACTATGCAAAATCCAAGAAAAGATAGATCATGTTTGGCTATTACAACCA
>NW_025815553.1:0-1100 GCF_002878395.1 Capsicum annuum | reverse complement strand
CAGTCCGTCAAATGACCACGCTACCCTTAAAGATGCAACAGTTAGCATGTAGAGATCCTTTAGAGGTGAGTCTCCTACAAAGGGCCATGTGGGTCCCACTAGGTCTCAGTATGATGCACATAAGCATGACCCTAAGGCTGATCTACGTTGTGGTTCACTAACAAGGCTGTTCAGGGGAGCGTATGGTCGATAGTGGCTGCTTTGCTTTCCACCTACTTAATAACACCGAAGGCTCCCCCCCTAAAATAAGGGTGACTCAACTAGAGGTTGTATACAACACGTGTACTACAGACTTGTTACAGAAAGAAGGCCGGGGGGTGCATTTATGATGACAGATATAAAAGCGGTACCACACAGGATAAATACTATAAACAAAGAGCACGAAAAACAACACAAAAGTGAAAACAATAACACAAACAAAATCACAAATAAGCTTATACACTCGTAATGCCAAACAAAGCCGATACGACTCCAAAAATAGCTCGAATTCCGAAAACTTGTCATTGATTCCCCAGCAGAGTCTCCAGAAGTTGTCACACCCCTTTTTTACATACTCAAAAAAAATAAATTCATTCGTTTTTTAAGTTCGAAAGGGTTTTATTATTTAAGTGACAAGAAATGAAAATTTGTTTCGGAAAAGGATTATTTACAATTTTTATTCAGAGTCGCCACTTGTCATAATCTGGTGTGCCAAGTTACCTTTGGAAAATCCTTTTCGAAACCATTTGACTCTTAAAATGGTTTGCGAACAGAGATTACGGCTAAGGAATTCTATTGACCGAGGGGAAGGTGTTAGGCACCCCTCAATCCCGTGGTTCAACCACGATCTCTTGGGTAGAGTTTATCAACTATTTTGGCATTACAAAATGTACAAACTATACAAAAGCACGCAAAATAATCAAACAATAACAAAACAAAACAAAAATGTAAAGTCCAGTCCAATTATTACAACCCGAAATAAAAATACTGAAATAACCTACACTAATCCTAAACCATGCTTTACACGATGCCTCGGGCCTTGATCACGAACATCCTTAGCGTACAAAATTCTTCAGGGCATTCCCCGGTGAGTAAATACAAATTACCTCGGGGCATTCCCC
>NW_025815552.1:0-1789 GCF_002878395.1 Capsicum annuum | reverse complement strand
CACCAGCATATCATCGATGAACACTATGACAAACATATCCAGATATGATCTGAACACTTGGTTCATAAAGTTTATGAAAGCTGCTGGGGCATTAGTTAACCCGAAAGACATAACAAGAAACTCAAAATGGCCATAACGAGTTCGAAAAATGGTTTTTGGGATGTCACACTCCCTAACTTTGAGTTGATGATAGCCAGAACGAAGGTCTATCTTTAAGAAATAACTTGCACCTTGCAATTGTCAAACAAATCATCTATTCTCGGAAGGGGGTAATTATTTTTTATGGTGACTTTATCCAGTTAGCGGTAATCAATGCACATACACAAAGAGCCATCTTTCTTTCTCACAAATAACACAGGAGCACCCCAAAGAGAAACACTGTGCCTTATGAAACCCTTATCTAGTCGATCTTTGAGTTGCTCTTTCAACTCCTTAAGTTCTACAGGGGCTATACGGTAAGGAGAAAGAGAAATGGGCTGAGTATCGAGAAGAAGATTAATCCCGAACTCTATCTCTCTATCAGGAGGTATCCCTGGGAGATCATCCGAAAAGACATCAGAAAACTGATTGACGACGTTAACAGACTGAAGAGTTGGAGTCTCACACTTAGTGTCTTTAACTCTAACCAAATGGTAAATACACCCCCTGGAAATAAGCTTTCTAGCTTTGAGGTAAGAGATAAAATGACTCTTGGGTAACACAGAATTCCCAGACCACTCAAACACGAATGCACCCAGAAATTGAAACTTGACCACTCGGGTTCGACAATCAATAGAGGTATAAGAAGAATACAGCCAGTCCATACCCAGAATCACATCAAAATCTACCATGTCTAACTCAATCAGATCAGCTAAAAAGACTCTACGAAGAACGGTAACAGGATACTTTTTATACACTTTTTGGGTAATAATCGAATCACCCACTGGGGTAGAAACTAGGATAGGCTCAGGAATACTCTCAGGACTCATTTCAAAATTAACAGCAATCAAAGGTGTAACATATGAGAAACTGGATCTAGGATCCAACAAAGCACACACATCAAACTGAAATATATGAAGCATACCAGTAACAACATCGGGAGAGTCCTCCTGTTCCTGGCGGGACGGTAAAGTATAAAATCTATTCTGGCGATGCCGCCAGCATTGCTAAAAGAGGTGACCTGAGTTGGGGCTGGGCGAGTCACTGGAACTGGATCACTAATAGTCTGAGTCTAGGTTTGAGGGCGATAGTCACGACGCCTTTGTCTATTTTATGGACAATCTCTAACTCTGTGACCCATGTCACCACACCGGAAATAATCCCTCTTCTCACCCCAACACTCACCTGAATGAGCCCTACCACACTTAGGACATAGGGGATAATTTGGCTTACTGCCAGCACTGTACTGGGACCTGGACGCATATGACCTGCTACCTTTCTCCTGCCTACCTCTAGGCACGGGAGCACTAGCAGATGACGGTGTTGTCATAGATGAACGATCCTGATACTGAGGGAGACTCCCTCCCTACGATTTAGTCTGACCCTGTCTGTGCTGCTCAGACCTAGCTCTCTTATTCACTCTTATTCTATCTCTCTCCTTAATCTTGTCTGCCTCAATCTATTAGGCATGAGTCATCAGCCTAGAAAGATTCATCTCACTATTCAGTATAGCAGACCTACACTCCTTAACCACATAGCTAGATACTCCAGTCACAAACTTACTCATACTAGCCCGATTATCAGCCACTAAATTAGGAGCATACTTAGCCAACTGATTGAACTTTAGACAGTACTCCCTAACAGTCATAGA
>NW_025815551.1:0-1198 GCF_002878395.1 Capsicum annuum | reverse complement strand
ATACTAGTCTGACAAGCCTCTAAGAAAATCAATAAAACCAGCGAGCCATTGAGAGATGCCCCAACAGACTCATACTCTGTTATCAAATGTAAATAATTCTGTGAAACCAACATCAGACATCACATCATCGGAGAATAAGGACTCACCACAACAGAGGATGTAGAACAGCGTGCCCGAAGAATCACTGTCGAACCTAGAACTGAGCACCTGAACCTACATTCCAAGAAAATGTAGCCCACATTCGAAGATATGGGTCAGTACCATGGAAAGGAACCGAATATATTGGGGTGTATGCAGTTGTATAAACATCATAATCATAAATATTTATTGAAAATATGCAGGATGTATGAAAGACTCACATAGCCTAAAGAAAATCATCATAATCATGAGAAGATGAAATAAGTATAATAACATATGTGAGTCATCATATAATTTGTCAATCACTTTCAGTTCATCAAGAATATCAATTCTCCTAATGTAAATATCATTTAAATCTTTCAAAAGAATAACTTTCACAATTCGACTTTCAATTCACTTCATCATTAACCATCGACACAAGGAAACACACACACACATTGGGAGATCCTATAACCAACATAAACCATGTGAGCTACATAGAGTCTAACATACAACCCACGTTGGGGAGAGCCGTCCTATCCTTGCCATCGGAGTAGGACTATCGATATAGAATTCACACAAACTAGTGCTTACTATATAAATTAGCCTCAGGCTCACTCCTACGGGGGCACGTAGTTCTAGGGAAGTAAGTTCGCTTTATACCTCCCACTCGGTGCTAAAGATTTCTCCCAGACTTAGCTCAGATCATTTCAAATACAATCCACAACAAAACAATTTCAGTAATATATAAATATACATCGAGAGCCATCATGCTTCCCATCTATCGAAATCAACCACCTTGTGGATTTCTTTCACACTCGAGTTCAAAATAACTCCATTAAGACCAAAAGGTCAAATTATTTAAGATATCTCAAATATTCAACATCAACGTGCTTATAACACACACGTTCTAAAAAACATAATTTCTAATGGGGATTCACGACCCAAACATCAAAATCATGATAAATATCGTTCAAGATTCATGCTTTATATCACCTCACATGTAAATTTATCTTTCAAAATCATAAACATCAAGATTTCATAATAATCATCATAAGATATGGGTTCATGCTTCAAATTC
>NW_025815550.1:0-1125 GCF_002878395.1 Capsicum annuum | reverse complement strand
ATAATTCAAGAAACATGACTTTTATGGATAGGGGAGTTTTCTATAACTGACAGCCCCACGTGAGCTACATGGAATACCAAAATTTGAAACCCCCATTGGTGGGAACGTCATACTCTTTGCCAGGGAGTACGACCTTAAAACCTCAATAATCACAATCGGGCTCTCTGGCCAATAATATCATCATCAAACAACCCTACGGTGGCACATAGGTTTAGGTAAATACCAAATTTCCCTCTCGGTGCTAAGTACTACTCCCCGACAAGCTTAGAACGCGTTACGAAATCTACCATCATCGTCACAAGGGTCTATCATAAAGACCAAAACAAATATCTCAATTTATAATTCATCAACAATTTGTGGATTCCTAACCCCAACTTTGATTTAAAACATTTCAATCTTTTATAACATCAACAAGGTATCAATGCATTGAACCATAACCAACTCGACATTTGGACAAGGTTATGAAGACTCAATACGTAATATTTTCAACAATTCAACTCATCAAAATCATCCAAAAAAAATACCAAAATTCATCTCAACATCTATATCAAAATCAATCTTTCTCATAGTCAAAATCATCTCGACTCTACGAGTTCAAGGTCAATGAACTCAAATGATTATTCTTTCAATTTGACAATTAAATCATGACAACATCTTTTGAAAAGTACTTGAGACCTTCAATTCATAATAAGAATACATATCCCGTAGAACAACTCAAATCACGATTTTTATCTCGAAAGACTTTAGAAATATCAATTCATTGTAGTAGTATGCAATTCATAGCATAAATTCTCAATTGAAGAATTAGAGTAATGAAGTAATCATGTATATCCATATTGGAAAAAAATTCAAAGTCTTATAAATCCTTCATAAAGTAATTTTAGTGTATACCCATTTTCGAATATCATGAAATTTCAATAATAGAACTCAACCTTTTTAAATGTCAAATGTAACAATTTATCAAGTCATGACAACATCAATACTTTTGAGAAAATATCAAGACTCATGGTAACATCTTAAATTCTATATCTCAATATGCTCAATGATTTAATTTCGTCATAAAGAAGCTTTAAGCTTATCATAAATCTCAAAATCATTCCAAAATACCATTTCAAGATATATCTC
>NW_025815549.1:0-1425 GCF_002878395.1 Capsicum annuum | reverse complement strand
GGTTTATTCTGTTAAACATGTTAAATATGTAAATATGCTGGTACGTATGGGCTATGACAAATGAAACTCAAAAATAGTATTATGTAATTTTGGAAGTGCTGTTGCTTCAGCATTATAGGACATCTAATTGTTAGACTAGAGAATAATCAAGTTTTTTTTATCTTGGAATGTGTTTCTCTTTTGAACTGTGGAACTATGTGCTAACTGGATCATATATATGTTAGACCTATATAAATGTGAAGCTGCAGTTTTCTCTTTTGGAAATTTCAATTGTTCTTTAAGTTTTATCATCTCACATTTGGATGTTTGTATTTCTTTCTAACCATGATTGGTTGATTTACCTCTTCACTAGGTAACTAATATGTGGTTTACGTACTTATTTTGTTGTGGAATAGTCCTTTTTATGTTGTCATTTAAGTGATAATTTAAATTATTTGTTCTCTTTTTATAGGTGTCCAAAATGAAGAAAGATATGAAGAAAATGATGAAGATATTGACCTTACTTGAGAAGACTTTTGGGTTGTGGATAAATGCTCTAATATCAATAGTTTTGTGTTGAATTTTTTGAAACTTATCGCGACTTGAACTTGCTACATTGTAAAAAATTAACTAATCATTTTGGACTTGATTACATTTTGCTTTTGGGTTTAAATTACTAGCTTGTTGCATAGTTTGAATTATGAGATTATTAATGAATGATTTTGTTTTTTGATGTGTATATATTGTGTTATAATTTGTAAAGCGTTGCAACAGAATAACAAAAGAGTCGAAATAGATGCTATGATAACGGTTTAATTTCATTGGAATAGAGTCTATTGCAACGGTTAGTAACCGTTGTAATAGATGAAAATAGGCATTCCAATAAGTAATGAAATAGTTGTAATAGGTAGTCAAAAAACGTTGCATCAGAACAACAACAGCGTCATAAAAGCTGCTATTGCAATGCTTAGTAACTATTGCAATATCATCTATTGCGACGGTTACAAACCGTTGCAATAGATGAAAATAGTCGTTCAAAAAATAACCATCACAATAGGTCTATCTATGGTGATGGTTTCCAGAAACCGTCCCCATAGCTCTACCTATGGCGACGGTTTAGACAACCGTTGCAGAAACCGTTGCAATAGACCGATCGCAACGCTCACCTATGGGATGCTTGCAGAACTGTTGCGATAGGTCTATGGCAACGGTTTTTTTGACTATTACAACGGTATTACAACAGTCACCATAGATCTAATTTATGGTTGTGGATCATATTTTGAGATTCTATCCTTAATTTTTGAGATTCTATCATAATTTATGTTTGAAATGTTGTGACCTTGCCGGAAAGAATATAGTAACGTTAAAAATTTCGATTAAAAAAGATTCTAAGTTCCAAAAGAACACAGATAATTGAGGTATAACTTCTACCAATTTAATTAACAT
>NW_025815548.1:0-2288 GCF_002878395.1 Capsicum annuum | reverse complement strand
AAAAAGGACTATTCCACAACAAAATAAGTACGTAAACCACATATAAGTTAGCTAGTGAAGAGGCAAATCAACCAATCATGGTTAGAAAGAAATACAAACATCCAAATGTGAGATGATAAAACTTAAAGAACAATTGAAATTGCCAAAGGAGAAAACTGCAGCTTCACATTTATATAGGTCTAACATATATGTGATTCAGTTAGCACGCAGTTCCACAGTTCAAAAGAGAAACACATTCCAAGATGAAAAAACTTGATTATTCTCTTGTCTAACAATTAGATGTCCTATAATCCTGAAGCGACAGCACTTCCAAAATTACATAATACTATTTTTGAGTTTCATTTGTCATAGCCCATACGTACCAACATATTTACATATTTAACATGTTTAACAGAATAAACCTTACACAAACCTTTCTTCTATCAAATCAAAATCATATCTGTTTAGTGATTATTAGAGAACTCAATACACGACGGAAAGTTAAAGATGACTTGAAATTAATAGATGTAGGATCATTGTGAATAGCAGACAGCAAATATTCTACAGCACAAATGTAAAAAACAAACAGTAAAATGAACAACTAAAACTGTTGGCAAACTTGACAAAGGCCTAATAGCTCATGTTGATGTTGTTCCATGCATTGGTACTTTACAATAATCTATATTCTACGATATGAGATATTTGGTAGAGATTAAGGTTATAAGTTTATAAGGTTGTTTACTAATATAAGGTTATAAGATTAAACGGGTGTCACACCCCTTTTTTAACAAAAAAGATTCGATTTTAAGTTTGAAAGGGTTTTCATTATTAAGTGACAAAATGGAGATTTGTTTTGAAAAGGACTTTTTATATTCAAAACTCAGAGTCGCCACTAGGCATAATTTGGTGTGCCAAATCACCTTTGGAAATCCTTTTCAAAACGGTTTTGACTCTTTAAGACTGGTTCGCGAACAGAGATTGCTGCTAAGGAATTTTGTTGACCGAGGGAAAGGTGTTAGGCACCCCTCGATCCCGTGGTTCGACCACGGTCGCTCGGTGAAATGTATCGGCTAATTGGACACTATAAAATGTACAAACCACATAAACACACAAAACAAACAAAACAAAACAAATCTAACAAAATTCAAAACCAAAATAATGTCTAGTCCAAATTATACAATCCAAAAGATAGAAAAATGCAAAAATGTAAATCCTATTCTAAACTAATTTTAGACTGATGCTCTACCCGACGCCTCGGGCCTCCGTCACGAACGTCCTCCGGGTACAAAAATATTTTGGTGCATTCCCCGGCGAATAAACACAAATACCTCAGAGCATTCCCCGGCCAAATGATACATTTGATCCAAAAAGCAATAAAACCAAGCCATTCAACACATGTTTCAAGCATTCAATATTCCACAATTCCAAATAATTCGCCTACCCCATATCTTTTACCTACCTATTTCGACTTAAAGCATGATACTACAACATTAAACATCAACAATGAATGAAAATACGACAATATTCACTTTTTATCAATTTTTGCAATTCCCGCCCCAAAACAATCTATTATAATTCTCAAACGAGGTACCGTTTGATCACATAATCCAAGTAAATGAACGACGCATCAACACAAGAAACTATCCATTACCAACGAATAAATCAACGTCAAAAATTCAATTCAGTGCATCAAATATGACAAAACAACGAAATAAAAGAGAGTGAATAGAATTGTACCTCGATTTTTATTTCAATCCGTCAAAATTTTGATTGGAGCTTCGACGGGAATACCTCGAACGACAAAGCCTCAACTCCGAACTCGCGAATTGAATAAAACCCAACACTAAACTAATCTCCGAGCAACCCGAACGAGCATTTCGATATCGTGGCCATTTTCCGTCTTTCTCCTCTCTCGCGCGTTCACAAATCACTTCTCCCTCAATTCACTGTTTTTCCTTCGATCTCTATCTTTATCTCCCTATCACTTAGTTTCCTCTCTCAATCGCTCCATTTTATTTTATTTTTTGCTTTTCTTCTGATTTTTCAATCTAGGTGTGTACCATATTCGATGGTGAGTGTGCGTGGCCTGAGGTGTGTTTGCTCTACTGTTCTTGTTCTTCTTCAATGTCCGTTGGTGGTGGTCTGTGAATTCATAGATTTTGTGCTCGGTGTGTGTGGAATCTTTAATGGTTTCCTTTCTGCTATTTTTTTTTTTCCTCCCCCTGTTTTTTGGATGATGATGATATATAGTGAGCATATGCTAGTGTGATTTTTGAGTAAAAAGGTGCCAAGATTCTATTAATAAATTC
>NW_025815547.1:0-1009 GCF_002878395.1 Capsicum annuum | reverse complement strand
TGTGTTGAATTTTTTGAAACTTATCGTGACTTGAACTTGCTACAGTGTAAAAACTTAACTAATCATTTTGGACTTGATTACATTTTGCTTTTGGGTTTAAGTTACTATCTTGTTGCATAGTTTGAATTCTGAGATTATTAATGAATGATTTTGTTTTTTGATGTGTATATATTGTGTTATAATTTATAAAGTGTTGCAACAGAATAACAAAAGAGTCGCAATAGATGCTATGGCAATGGTTTAATGTCATTGGAATAGAGTCTATTGCAACGGTTAGTAACCGTTGCAACAGATGAAAATAGGCGTTCCAATAAGTAATAAAATAGTTGTAATAGGTAGTCAAAAAGCGTTGCACCAGAACAACAACAGCGTCATAATAGCTGCTATTGCAATTGTTAGTAACTGTTGCACTATCTTCTATTGCGATGGTTATAAACCGTCGCAATAGATGAAAATAGTCGTTCAAAAAATAACCATCACAATAGGTCTATCTATGGCGATGGTTTCCAGAAACTGTCCCCATAGCTCTACCTATGGCGACGGTTTAGACAACCGTTGCAATAGACCAATCGCAACGCTCATCTATGGGATGCTTGCAGAACCGTTGCGATAGGTCTATGGCAATGGTTTTTTTGTCAATTACAACGGTATTACAACTGTCACCATAGATCTAGTTTCTGGTTGTGGATCATATTTTGAGATTCTATCCTTAATTTTTGAGATTCTATCATAATTTATGTTTGAAATGTTGTGACCTCGCCGAAAAGAATGTAGTAACGTTAAAAATTTCGATTAAAAAAGATTCTAAGTTCCAAAAGAACACAGATAATTGAGGTATAACTTCTACCAATTTAATTAACATATGATTTATTCTTTTCAAAAGTTAGATGATCTATCTACATTTATTATTTAGGCGGAAATACTCGCAATAATTTTTTTGATCGATCATATGTGGGCCAATTGATTAGTCACAAAGAAATTGAGGTTAAAGCTTTTACTATGCATCATG
>NW_025815546.1:0-1104 GCF_002878395.1 Capsicum annuum | reverse complement strand
ACACAAAATTATTGATATTAGAGAATTCGTCCACAACCCAAAAATCTTCTCAAGTAAGGTCAATATCTTCATCATTTTCTTCGTATCTTTCTTCATTTTGGACACCAATAAAAAGAGAATAAATAATATAAATTAGCACTTAAATGACAACATAAAAAGGACTATTCCGCCATCAAATAAGTACGTAAACCACATATAAGTTAGCCAGTGAAGAGACAAATCAACCAATCATGGTTAGAAAGAAATACAAACATCCAAATGTGAGATGGTTAAATTTAAAGACCAATTGAAATTGCCAAAAGAGAAAACTGCAGCTTCACATTTATATAGGTCTAACATATATGTGATCCAGTTAGCACACAGTTCCACAGTTCAAAAGAGAAATACTTTCAAAGATGAAAAAACTTGATTATTCTCTAGTCTAACAATTAGATGTCCTATAATGCTGAAGCGACAGCACTTCCAAAATTACATAATACTATTTTTGAGTTTCATTTGTCATAGCCCATACATACCAACATATTTACATATTTAACATGTTTAACAGAATAAACCTTACACAAACCTTTCTTCTATCAAATCAAAATCAGATCTGTTTAGTGATTATTAGAGAACTCAATACACGACGGAAAGTTGAAGATCACTTGAAATTAATAGATGTAGGATCGTTGTGAATAGCAGACAGCAAATATTCTACAGCACAAATGTAAAAAACAAACAGTAAAATGAACAACTAAAACTGTTGGCAAACTTGGCAAAGGCCTAATAGCTTATGCTGATGTTGTTCCATGCATTGGTACTTTACAATGATCTACATTCTACGATATGAGATACTTGGTAGAGATTAAGGTTATAAGTTTATAAGGTTGTTTACTAATATAAGGTTATAAGATTAAACGGGTGTCACATCCCTTTTTTAACCAAAAAGATTCGATTTTAAGTTTGAAAGGGTTTTCATTATTAAGTGACAAAATGGAGATTTGTTTTGAAAAGGACTTTTTATATTCCAAACTCGGAGTCTCCACTTGTCATATTTCGGTGTGCCAAGTCACCTGTGGAAATCCTTTTCAAAATGGTTTTGACTCTTTAAGACTGGTTTACGAA
>NW_025815545.1:0-1985 GCF_002878395.1 Capsicum annuum | reverse complement strand
TATTTTAGAAATTATCAATGAAAAACAAATAATCAGGTAGAAGTTTTACTTAAGAAAATTTATAATTATCAGAGAACACTTTTATTTTTTCTAAGAAGAAATTTTCTATATTCAAAAAACAATCTAAAAAACCCTTTTAAGAAAATTGCTCAAATTATTCATACATCTTAATTAAAAATTCATAAAATAAAAACAGTGAAAAAGTAATCCTAGTTAGAAGGAAACATACCAAAATTTGAACTGGTGGCACATAGGGAACAATGTCCCTACAAGGGTTCACTTCATGATGTGAAGAATCCATGTATGTAGCTTTAGAGAAATAAAATGTATTAAAAATAAATTGCAGAATGATAATAGAGAAGCAATGTGGTTTGATCGAATGAATATTGAGGTGTATATATAGATAACTAAATTGAAAAAAAGATAAAATCATTTTTCGATATAGACGAGGATGTATCAATCAAGAAACAGATGAGGATGCATACAATCAGATTTCTTAAAAGTAAATATTGTTATTTTCCATGTTTTGACATTTAATTAAAACAAAAATTTGGTCACTAAAATCTGATCAATTATTATTTATTATTTTAGCTTGTAACTATAATAGATTGTAATAATTTTGTTTGAATGTGAACATAATTAATTTGTAAAGCTACAACCTATTGACCACTTTTTAAATTATTACTAGTCACATTTTTAGCGTTAAATTTTAAGTATCCAGCTAGTATACATAGCCACACAATGTGCAAAAAAGGATAGAGAAAAAATTATGATAAATTATATATGCATCAATAAATTTATGTCATTTATTTTTATTTATTAATTGTTACCATTTAACAACAAAAATTATAGATTTAAAATTTATGAAAATTTAAAATTCTACAACTACTCAACAATAACAGCAAACCCAGTATATTCCCACCAAGTGGGGTCTAGGCAGGGTAAAATGTACGCAGTCCATTTCACTACCTCCGAAAAAGTAGAGAGGTTGTTTTCAATAGACCCCCGGCTCCAGACAAAAGGAAAAAGAACAAAAACGTCAAAAGCGTGCAACAGGAATAAATAACACAACAATAAAGTACACAAACAGACAGTGGACCCCCTCCCCCACCCCTAGACCTACCAACCAAGCTACACCGAACCCTAACTACAGACTACGACTCGATCACCCACCTTAGCCCTCTACCCTAATGCTTTTTCTCCATACTTTCCTATCAAGGTTCGTGTCCTCAGAAAGCTGTAACTGCTCCATGTCACGAGTAATTACTTCTCTCCAGTACTTCTTCGGTCTACCCCTCCCCCGCTTGAAACCATCCAAGGCCAACCTCTCACACCTATGAACAGGGGCATCCGTGCCCCTTCTCATCACATGAATAAACCATCTCAACCTCACTTCCCGCATCTTATCTTCCACCGACGCCACTCCCACCTTCTCCCAAATAATTTCATCCCTAACCCTGTCAGCCCTCGTGGATCCACACATCCAACGCAACATCCTTATTTCGCCACCTTCAACTACTCATTTCAATTAAATTTATTTATTAGCTTACAACTACAAATATCATTCATTAGCTTCCATTTTAATTAATACTCATCAATATGAATCTGCCGCATTACATAGCAAAGCAACAAAATTTTTTAAATTACATTGGCAAATGACAATGTAACTCCCCCAACTTGCTTTAAATCTCCAAAGTTGTTCTAAACTAAGAGATTCATTCTCAAATTCCTAATCCCTCTTCTTCTCCAAATCTTATAACATTAGAAAGGGTTTTTTAATTCTAGACCTCTAATGCTCCCAAATTCTAGATGGTTCTCCAAAGATTCTTTCTAATCAAAACTTTCCCTAAATGGAAATAAGATGAAAACACTCCTCTTATCCTCTCTATGTCCTAGAATTTTTAAGGACTAAAGACACAAGGTGTAAGGTTAATTTGAATGTTCCCCTTTCTCATTCTTTGTCAAAGGAAATTTTGAACACCCCC
>NW_025815544.1:0-1398 GCF_002878395.1 Capsicum annuum | reverse complement strand
ATTAGTTAAGTTTTTACACTGTAGCAAGTTAAAGTCACGATAAGTTTTAAAAATTTCAACACAAAATTATTGATATTAGAGAATTCGTCCACAATCCAAAAATCTTCTCAAGTAAGGTCAATATCTTCATCATTTTCTTCATATCTTTCTTCATTTTGGACACCTATAAAAAGAGATCAAAAATATAAATTAGCACTTAAATGACAACATAAAAAGGACTATTCCGCAATAAAATAAGTACGTAAACCACATATAAGTTAGCCAGAACCAATCATGGTTAGAAAGAAATACAAACATCCAAATGTGAGATGATAAAATTTAAAGAACAATTGAAATTGGCAAAAGAGAAAACTGCAGCTTCACATTTATATAGGTCTAACATATATGTGATCCAGCTAGCACGCAGTTCCACAGTTCAAAAGAGAAACACATTCCAAGATGAAAAAACTTGATTATTCTCTAGTCTAACAATTAGATGTACTATAATGCTGAAGCGATAGCACTTCAAAAATTACATAATACTATTTTTGAGTTTCATTTGTCATAGCCTATACGTACCAACATATTTACATATTTAACATGTTTAACAGAATAAACCTTACACAAACCTTTCTTCTATCAAATCAAAATCTTATCTGTTTAGTCATTATTAGAGAACTCAATACACAACGGAAAGTTGAAGATGACTTGAAATTAATAGATGTAGGATCGTTGTGAATAGCAGACAGCAAATATTCTACAGCACAAATGTAAAAAACAAATAGTAAAATGAACAACTAAAACTGTTGGCAAACTTGACAAAGGCCTAATAGCTCATGTTGATGTTGTTGCATGCATTGGTACTTTACAATGATATACATTCTACGATATGAGATATTTGCTAGAGATTAAGGTTATAAGTTTATAAGGTTGTTTACTAATATAAGGTTATAAGATTAAACGGCTGTCACACCCCTTTTTTAACCAAAAAGATTCGATTTTAAGTTTGAAAGGGTTTTCATTATTAAGTGACAAAATGGATATTTGTTTTGAAAAGGACTTTTTATATTCAAAACTCAGAGTCGCCACTTGTCATAATTCGGTGTGCCAAGTCACCTTTCGAAATCCTTTTCAAAACGGTTTTGAATCTTTAAGATTGGTTTACGAATAGAGATTCCAGCTAAGGAATTCTGTTGACCGAGGGAAAGGTGTTAGGCACCCCTTGATCTCGCGGTTCGACCACGGTCGCTCGGTGGAATGTATCGGCTAATTTAGACACTATAAAATGTACAAACCACATAAACACACAAAAAAAATAAAACAAAACAAATCAAATAAAATTCAAACCAAAATAATGTCCAGTCCAAATTATACAGTCCAAAAGATAGAAAAAATGCGAAAATGTAAATCCTATTCTAA
>NW_025815543.1:0-1302 GCF_002878395.1 Capsicum annuum | reverse complement strand
TATAAGTTTTATCATCTCACATTTGGATGTTTGTATTTCTTTCTAACCATGATTGGTTGATTTGCCTCTTCACTAGCTAACTTATATGTGGTTTACGTACTTATTTTGTTGTGGAATAGTCCTTTTTATGTTGTCATTTAAGTGCTAATTTAAATTATTTGTTCTCTTTTTATTGGTGTCCAAAATGAAGAAAGATATGAAGAAAATGATGAAGATATTGACCTTACTTGAGAAGATTTTTGGGTTCTGGATAAATGCTCTAATATCAGTAGTTTTGTGTTGAATTTTTTGAAACTTATCGTGACTTGAACTTGCTATACTGTAAAAACTTAACTAATCATTTTGGACTTGATTACATTTTGCTTTTAGGTTTAAATTACTAGCTTGTTGCATAGTTTGAATTATGAGATTATTAATGAATGATTTTGTTTTTTGATGTGAATATATTGTGTTATAATTTATAAAGCGTTGCAACAGAATAACAAAAGAGTCGAAATAGATGCTATGGCAACGGTTTAATATCATTGGAATAGAGTCTATTGCAACAGTTAGTAACCGTTGCAATAGATGAAAATAGGCGTTCCAATAAGTAATGAAATAGTTGTAAGAGGTAGTCAAAAAGCGTTGCATCAGAACAACAACAGCGTCATAATAGCTGCTATTGCAATGGTTAGTAACTATTGCAATATCATCTATTGCGACGGTTATAAACCGTCGCAATAGACGAAAATAGTCGTCCAAAAAATAACCATCACAATAGGTCTATCTATGGCGATGGTTTCCAGAAACCGTCCCCATAGCTCTACCTATGGCGACGGTTTAGACAACCGTTGCTGAAACCGTTGCAATAGACCGATCGCAATGCTCACCTATGGGATGCTTGCAGAACCGTTGCGATAGGTCTATGGCAACGGTTTTTTTGTCTATTACAACGGTATTACAACAGTCACCATAGATCTAATTTATGGTTGTGGATCATATTTTGAGATTCTATCATAATTTATGTTTGAAATGTTGTGACCTCGCCGAAAAGAATGTAGTAACGTTAAAAATTTCGATAAAAAAAAATTCTAAGTTCCAAAAGAACACAGATAATTGAGGTATAACTTCTACCAGCTTAATTAACATATGATTTATTATTTTCGAAAGTTAGATGATCTATCTACATTTATTATTTAGGAGGAAATAATTCTCGCAATAATTTTTTTGATCGATCATATGTGGGCCAATTGATTAGTCACAAAGAAATTGAGGTTAAAGCTTTTACTATGCATCATGATATCACCGGGAATGTATCATTAA
>NW_025815542.1:0-1106 GCF_002878395.1 Capsicum annuum | reverse complement strand
TGTCCTCAACACGGAGTGTTTAAATCACTAGAATTCCTTACATAGACACCGCCCATCCCATCACCTATCTTCACATAGGCGCCGCCTTGGCTATCACCTATGTTTACCGCTTAGGCTATCACCTATGTTTACTGCCTAGGCTATCACCTATGTTTACATAGGCGCCGCCTAGGCTATCGCCTATGTTCACGTAGGCGCCGCCTAGGCTATTGCCTATGCTTTCCAGTGGCCATGGGCAATTGGTTAGGCGTCGCTTATCACTTTGAAAGGCCATAACTTCTTGTTCGGGTGTCGGATTTTAGCCAAATTGGTATCGTTGGAAAGCTAACTCGAATACCTATCATTTGACACATAATAGGTTCCCTAATTCGACATATATAGAGAGCTATGGTCGAAGGAAGCTGACAAACGTCCACTAAAACTTAGTCGATCAAAATAGTTTCAACTCATCCTTGAGTTGAGGGACCTCTGTGGTCTAAATTCAAGCTTGAGTGGATTTCACATGCTACATGACAATTAACATGCCGTGTTGGCATAGGATTTTTATGGCTTCGGGATTAACAACGCATCAAAATCATGGTCTATATTGTAGCCCGAATTGCAGGGCGTTACACCATATCCTTCATGTTCTTTTCTACCATACTCCTCTACATAGATATATCAGTTTTGGTGAAGTAGATTTTCGATTGAGATGAATGAGTTGGTAAGGTGGGCTTCGGTTGTGGAGCTTGGCTGGGAGTAAATTGGCTTCTAAGTCTCTCTTGTTGGACTTGATTGAATTGAGGGGGAAGTGACTTATTTAGGTCTCGGGCTTGAGGACATTTGTTATTTTGGCTTATGTCGATGTCATTTAGTGGTGGTCTTGGAGGGTTGATCATTTGAGGTAAAGCTTTGGGAATTGAAACATGAGAGTTCCTTCGACTCTCCACTCGATCCAACCTCTCAAGTATAAATCTAAAGAATTTTCTCTTTGTTTTTTTTATAACTATGGTATCCGGATGTAACACCCCGTACTTTCGGGATAAAGTTTTAACCATCGTTCCTATGCATATAGGCCCGAACCCAGTGATTCTTTCTTAATACATGTGTGATGATCAATCCTATAG
>NW_025815541.1:0-1601 GCF_002878395.1 Capsicum annuum | reverse complement strand
CGTTTTTCAAGTAAAGATCTAAACTTTATTCAAATAATCAAAGAATAAGGTGCAAAGGCAAAACATTCAACATTAACTATTCTTTTAAACATAAAGAAAATAACTTTACATACTAAAAATAAATGTATCCAACAACAATGAGTTTAAACAAAGCATAAATACATCTTTTAAGCAAAGATTGAAACTTTATAAAAAATAATCAAAGAATAAAGTAAAAAAAAAGGCACATACAACTATTGCTAGCTCATTTTTATATCATTAACATAAAAATAATTAGAATATCGATACCACAACGCCCTAGGGCCTTCAAGGCCATCTACAGCATACAATCCCAGCAAACAAATTATATCTACGAACTACGAAGAAGAAAAAAAGATGAAGAAGAAAACAATAATAAAAACTAAAATAAAAAAAAAAGTGTTTACTTTTTTGGGGGCAGCAAAACGAGACTAAGAGCTTCGTTGAAATCAAACACTACCAAAAAATGTCGCCGGCAACTCAAAAATTTTGATTAGCCGATCAAATTATGAAACAAAAATTTTACTAAATAAAAATAACTATTTTTATTCGAAAGGATTTTTTTCACCTTTCTAGCCTTTTTTTTCTTTCTTCTCCCCTCCTCTCTCTACCAAAGTAGTGGTAGTATTTATAGGAGAGAATGGAGTACTTTTTTCCATTTTCCACCAATGTGGGAGAAAAATATTTATAGGAAAGGATAGAGACTTATTTCTTGTCATCTACCAATGTGGGAGAAAAAGCATTTAGGGGGGGTTTTGGAATTTAAAAATTAAAGATAAGGTGAGGTGGAAGATAATGTGGGGGAAAATAGTACAATATAGTACAATCTTTGAATTTCAAAATTGGAAAAGGACAAAATTGGGGGGAACAGTGCAATTTGAATTTATTTTTTGGTGGAAATTGGGAGAAAGTTATGAGAGTTTTTGAGAATTTTAGGATTATTTAAAATATAACCCCAATTGAAATTTAAAATTTAGCCATGTTTATTTATTTTGACCAAATTAAAAATTAATTGACGAATTGCATTGCAATTATGACCAATTTTCAATTATGGTCAAATCTAATAGATTGGCTAAATTAATATAATACTTTTTTTTTATCCCGAGCTTCTTGATTTAATAAAATGAATGCATATTTATCCAAATAAATTATTTTTGAGAATAAATTATACTTAAATTAAGATTTTAATCATTTGAATTTATTTTCAAGATAAGCCTTAATTAAATCCGATATTTTGTAAAACAAATATTTAAGTAACAAATTATGTAATCTCGTATAACTGAACATGATAGTATATAATCGCTACTTAAAATGACAAAATCATGTACGAAAAATATTTTAAGTTTTTTTTTTTTTGGATGAAATAATTATTTTGGTTTATTAAAAACTGAAGAAACTCAGGATTAAATTTAGTCGTTGATGGCAAAAATTAGGTGTCAACACCTGCTGCTGCCGGATGGCAATAATACTAATACTAATAATAATTATAATATTAGTAATAATAATTAGGTTATATTTTTTCTTTTAGCGTATCTATTTTTTTTAATATCGGATATACCGAAGGGTATGTTTTTTTATTGTAT
>NW_025815540.1:0-1401 GCF_002878395.1 Capsicum annuum | reverse complement strand
TATCAATATTTCAAGAAAGAAGTGAGTTTTGATCCTAAGTTAAGAAAGAAATCCACATCCTTGATTTTGAGATAAAGGGGATGCATTTTGGATCCCATCACATATTGTTGAAATTTTGTAAGGTGGATTTTATAAAGTTCTGAGCTAAGTAAGGGAGTAGTATTTAGCACCGATTTGGGCTTGATTCTGAGGTCTCATGCCCCAGAACTACGTGCCCTCGTAGGTTCTTGATATACCCTAAGTGGGTTAAGACAGTGATCACTAAAGTTAAGGTTCTATTCGATGGCAAGGATAGAACAGCTCTCCCCAACATGGGTAAGACGTTGGACTCCATGTAGCTCACATAGTTTATGTTAGTTAGAAGAAACTCCCAAAGTAGTCCCCCACTCTATCTAAGATAAAAGTATATGTATTTTGAAAGCTATGAGTCCAAGATTTCTAAGGTTCTCAAGTGTCAAAATCTTTAAGTTTCCAAAGAAGTTCCTAGTTTTCATGAGATTAAAGTGTATGTTCTAAAAGATGTTGTTTTAAGACTTTATTTATCTTACAAGTTTGAGAATAAAGAAAGAATGCAGATTTAGAATAAAGTGCAATGACTCACGTGATTTACATTACCTGTTTTCTTATTCATGATTATGATGATTTTAATTCAAGCTATGTGAGTCATCTATACTAGCATGCATTTTTTCCTATAAGGATTTATTATATTGATTATTTAATTGCATACACCCCCATATACTCAGTACATTCCCAAGTACTGATTCACATACTGATCTGTGTGCTACATTTCCTCATAATGTAGGTACAAGTTGTAGCGCATATACCATATTCAGTCAGTTAACAGCTTCCAGTCAGCAGGTGATGAGTCCTTATGATTCAAGGGCTTGAGATAGTTATACATTTCGAGAAGTATTGTATTTTCTTTATTCAGTCGTATTGAGTTGCGATAGTTGAGAGTCATGACACGGCTACCTATAGTCAGTACTAGTAGAGGCTTCATAGACAATCAGTAGAGTTAATATATTCAATTTTAGTTTTATTTTGTAAAAAGCAGAGTTGTAATCTTGTAAAATTCAAATTTGTATTGATCAAGTTCAAAAAAGTTTTATGTTTTCACTTATTTTATACAGATTTAAGCATTTTATTCAATTGCTTATGAGTTATACAGATTTAAGCATTTTATTCAATTGCTTATGAGTTATGATTGGGATATCGTAAGCCAATCAGCCTTTTTCTTTTTCCTTAAAGATTTTGAGAAGGCAGTAATTGATCATAGTATCAACATGGCCCATATATGCCTCATCCCTAAGAGTCCTGATGCACAGGATCTCAAAAGTTACCATCCTATTAGTCTTTGTAATACTTCTTACAAAATTATTACAAAAATAATTTTCAAAAAAT
>NW_025815539.1:0-1608 GCF_002878395.1 Capsicum annuum | reverse complement strand
AAATCATATTATTCATAAAATATCAAATTACTTGAGTTTGGGCCCGAGCTTCACACGGGCCTTATAAAACTAGACTATATATAAGGGAGAACCTCTTATTTTGGCAGTCCACACATGACTGTATTTTGTGTATTTTATCCTTAATTAAGTTTTAATGACCTTTTAAAATCTCATCCATTTTAATAAATTTAAACAATTACATGGGCATTTAAAATGCTATACAAAAATGATGAATCATAAAAAAAAGTGATAGTGACACTATAAAACATCTATTTATCTAACTAAATTTAAAATTAATTCAAAATTTTGTTGTTGTCTTTTACGTGGGATAATAGTAATTTCATTAAAAAAAATACTTTTTTAATCCTCACAAGAAATTTGTGAAGCTTTAATAAACCTGTAAGGACTCATTGAAAAAACATCTACAAAAAGTATTTTATTGAGTCTTACTTTTAATTATTTGATTTATCATAAATCATATAATAGTTTGTAGCATCAAATATTTTTATATTAATCAAATATTGTATTATTTTTTAAAATATATGAATTAGAAATGTAAAGTTTAATTGAGAAAAAATAATAAAATTAACTGTACATAAGGAAAAAATCAATTTAGATCGTTTAAGGCTTTCATTCAAAAACTTTCAGTAAAATAAAAAGGAGAAAATATTTCATGTGTGCATTTGTTTGAAAATTAAAATAAAAGACCAAAATATACCATAAGAAAAATTATTATTTTTAACTTATAAAAGTTTTTACTCCCTCCATTTTAATTTATTTATTTGATTTTGACTTAACACAAAGTTACAAAAAAATAACGAATATTTTTGAATTTTATGGTCTTAAACTAAAAATATGTGGAAAGGATCAAAATATTTGTTGATCTTATTGTCTAAAACATGCCACATGGATAGTTGGAATTAACCCAAGAAAGAAAAGAGATATTTTTTTAAAACGAACTAAAAAAATAGGACAAAAATTGAAATAGCTATATAATTATAATATATTAAAAAATAATCAAACTAAACCGTTAACTGATATAATGGTACAAAAAGTAAAAATAGCAGGTTAAAAAAATTACAAATATAAATATTAATGTAGTTTGGGCCGGGCGTAGCACTCGCTAAACCACACTAGTTGGTATTTATAAACGAAGATACTTATGATATACTCACAATTGTAAATCATTACAACCAAAGTAATCAAATTGATTATTATATTCAAATACCTTAAAAAACCACTTCCCTATTTTCCAAGATTCAATCTTTGCTAAAGCATATACTACTAACTACTAAGCTATGTCGCTTGGACCCTCTAAAATTATTGCTGCACCCATGTCCTATTCTCCAAAATGCACTGTTTTTAAAGTATCTGACACGCACCAATCGATATAACTACTAAATACTAACATAATAAACCAATTCAGAGAGTACTAAACAAGTTATCCCTCATCTAAATCATTTGGAAGTTAAGCTTAAACATACAAGTTTGCTAAGACTCTTCAAGCTGCTAGCCTTGATTCCCACAAGCAATAGCTGTAGCTTTGATCTCAAACTTGTAGTGAGTGATTTTATCATTGATACCGTCTCTCCGAACACCACTAGCACT
>NW_025815538.1:0-1305 GCF_002878395.1 Capsicum annuum | reverse complement strand
ATATAGTTATATATAGTTATATATTAATTTATAAAACATATACACATGTATACGTTAAATATACACGTCTATAGAAGATACATACACATATATATGCACCATTCAATGTATACGTACTACTTTAAATAAAATATACTACAATATATATATATATAGAGAGAGAGTTATATACTAATTTATAAAATATATACACATGTATAAGCTAAATATACACGTCTATAGAAGATATATACACATATACAAGCATTATTCAATGTATATGCATTACTTTAAATAAAATATACTACAATATATATACATTACAATATATATATATATATATATATATATATACTAGTTATCCGTAGCCCGTGCTAAGCCTGGGCCCAAACATTAAATATAAAAATAATAATGCTTTAATTAAAAAAAATATTTATATTATATTCTTTTACTGTATAATTAATAAAATCTAATGACAGTCAAAATGAATTGTTCATAAATTTTCATTATTACCTAATTTACCAAAAATTTACACTAAAAAAATATAAAGAGTAATTTAATTAGCTTTTTTATTCATAGTTATAGTATTTTTAGTTTTGAAATAATGCTTACAAAATTATTTTCCTCCATAAATAATAAGTAATCTACATAACACTACTTAATTAAATAGTATCAATTTACTATAAGTTTTTGGTTATGTAAAAATTCAGTTATCTTAATTTTAATTTTAAAAAAATTATTAAGACCATCATCATTATATAAAACATATTCATTATAATTTAAGTATAAACGTCAAAAATAAAATATAATATAGATCTAAGAAAGTAAAGAGCTACGCTATTTGTTCATCTCAATTTAAATGTCTTACTTCTTTTTTGGTATGTCTCAAAAAAATATGTTTTTTCTATATTTTGTAAGTTTTTCAATTTTTACATTCTACATGACAAGTCTAAGACCATAAGGTTTAAAAACTATATACCTCATTCATCTCATATTAGTTGTCCACGTTATCAACAATAATAACTCAAGTTATTTGTCAATTTTCAAAACAAAATAGAATTAATTGAATTTTTCTATTTTACTCTTACAATTGAAATTTTTTTTAAGTGTATGCAAGTTTATAATTTTTTTTTTTAAAATTGTAAAACCACTCTTCTTATTTATGATTATGTAAGGGCGTGATGAAGAAAGTAGATAACTAATATTGAATAGACGGAGCATATTTTTAATTTAAAATCACAAAATTTAAAAACTTTAATTAAAATGGAAGGAGTACATCAATCATAAATATTCATGTAAGAATATACTTAAAAGAAAGAGATTTAA
>NW_025815537.1:0-3711 GCF_002878395.1 Capsicum annuum | reverse complement strand
TAAAATGACTCCAATGCCCTTAATGAGGTGGGTGGCAATGGAGTGTCATTTAGACAAGGCTAAAAGACCAAAATGACCTTGAGGCTAAGTGACCAAAATGACCTTAATAAAAGGGGCCAAAATCGTGAACCATCAAATGTGGTCCAAACCCGTGAGTCCTCTAGTCTTCAAGGCTCCAAGTAATCTTCCACACACGGGTTTGTTTGATGGCATGCTTAAAATAGCCCCTACAAGTATGATCCCGTGCCCTCCATGGGACCAAAACTTGATTCTTCACGTAGTGACTTTGAATAATATCATCGAAAGATAAGGCGGTCATTTCACTTGTATCATCCTCCCCTTCTTGAAAAGGATTCAACCTGGAATCCGTACCTTGCAAAACAAGAGAAAGGACAAACAAGCACAACATCCTCATAGCATGAGGGTTAGGGTTGGCACAATAATAAACATCATCACGCCAAGGGGGTACATACTTGAAGTATAATCAAGAATCCTTTGAAGTGAGTATTAAAAACTCAATGAAAGATGTACAAAGGATTTGGTTATGGGATACACCAAGAGTGATACTTTGCTTGTCATGTAGACCAAACAACAAGTTGGGTGCACCAACATCACCATTTCTACATTTGGCACCGGGGTCAAATGGGAAAAGTGGCCATAGACACGGGTCTAGAAAGCAATCCGCTTTTCTGTGGTCTACTCCCAAACTAAACGACATACTCTCTATAATAGCATACATATCATCCAAAGCAAATAGAGAGTAAAGAAAGGTATCACTCAAATCGACTTCTACCAAGGTACCCTCATATGTGTACTCCCTACTAGTTTCCCAATAATAACCATGATTACTCTAAAAAATAAAGTCATACAAAGTAAAAGAAGAAGTAGCTTCCGCAACTACACATTCCTTACCCCTAAGAGTACTCTCATCTTCCAAGAAGAGATTTCCATCTTTAGGAGGAATGTTGTCACACCAAAGTGGGTTAGCATATAGGCTATTGCTTCCAAGGCAAGCTATACCATCATTTTCACCACTAGCTTTATTAGAAGTGTTTAAATCATCTTCAAACAAGACATTACACCTAAGGAGAATGTGATCTACCTCACGGACAGATTTGGAATAAGCAAGTTCCTCACACTCTAAATGATCAATAACAAGTTTCAATGATGTTCCAAACACAAGATTATCCCAAGAAGAGATCTCGGGTTCACTCCCACTTTGTTGACCAACATTTTCAAATACTTCACTCACTTGAGTCCTATTAAGCACATCACACACATACTCAAGTGGGGGACAATTTTCACAAACAAGTTGATCAACACCAATTACACAAGACGATTTACTTCCGTTAAACATATAAGCTTCAACACTAGATGGACATAAATTAATCCTACAAGAAGAGTCAATTTCGTCATCAATAGGATCAACTAGTGTATCCAAACTTACAATATGTACATCATCAACAAGATACAAGGAATAATTAGACTCATAAATAAGTAAGCTACTACTCACACTCAATGGCTTACCAGCCACACAATTGTCATTCACATACACTAAAGTGTAAGAGTTAGCTATTTTACCTTTAAGATCTTGAGTAGACTCTTCCTTTCCGTGAGGTGAAGGTCCTCCACAAGCTTGAGCAACAACTTCCTTTTGGCATTGTTCGCCTTCGCTTGCCATGTTGGTACCTACACAAATGTCCTTAGAAATAGAAGGACAGTCAATGTTAGTACGGTTTGGTGGCAATCCCCTCATTTCGCTCTACATATCCTTTCCTTTTTCCACTCTCCAATTACCACCTTGCACTCCCTTACTCCTCTCAATCTTTTGTCTCTCATCATAAATTAGATTGGAGTAGGTAAGCATTTCTCTTTGTGGTTTGGGTAGCAAGTACATTATGAGGAGATTTCCCCATTGGTCTCTTACAATATTAGGCCAATATTGCACGTTAGGAATTTGATGTCGTGCAAACCAATCGGCACCCAAGCTCATATGACCGTAGGTTAAGGAAAAAACATTGCACCACACCTCCTTATGGTAATCAAATTGGGAGAAGACAACTTTTACCCTCTCGGTAACCTTGAACTCGCCTAAGTAGTATGGAACAAGTAAAGACTCTCGAAATAACCCTAAGTAGTCAACCATGGACAGAAGAATGTAGTTTTCATAGTACCTATCATTCAACACCATAAGGCAGCCCGGTATCCCACAAATAGTCACCTTTTCGGAGTGTACACTCCTCCTTGGATCAACATTGTAAGGTACACGAGTACCCATCGGTTTTGGAGATGCTTGCGCTCTTTTTCTCATGGGACAACCTCTACTATAGCTAGTATAACCAATCACACCATGTCGACCTTGATAAAAAGTAGTACAAGGTGAAGAATATGATCTTTCACACTCCACATGCGTACTCTCATCATAGCTCTCATAAGCTTTGCGAATGAAAGGGTTATACCAACACCAAATGTAGGTTCAGAGTGGGAAGTATAAGACTCCTCACATGTCCCAACTTCATCGTAAGAACCATCACGAGGTCCTACATCATCTCCAAATTCACCATAAGTACTAGGCCATCATTTCCGTCATTTTCTCCCCTAAACCCGAGACCCTCAAATCTGCCCAAGTTTTGATCATGGCTATTTTCATAGCCCCCACAATCTCCCTCAACTTCGTAGCCATAAAACCTTTTACTACAATCATAGTCTCCCATGTCGTAGTCATAATAATACCCGATTATCGAAGACATGTTCCCCTAATATCACCTTTGTACCTACACAATGAACAAATAATATTAGTAGTAAAGCTTCCTTACCAACACTCGTATATACTAACCTTTGTGATTCTTACAATTGAAGCGGCGAATATTGAAAGTTGCTTATACTCCGGTAGTCAATAAGATGTCAATTCTACTTGGCGACCGGAATAGATTCTTGTTGGATCGACTCAAGACACAAAATAAAATTTACTTACAAACTTGAAACAAAAAAGTTACGGCGAGTTAGAAACGAGAAAATACACAAACAATAAAGACACGAAAGAAATGGATTCAACAATTAATCTACAACTTAGCAGGTGATTACTAGTTGTTAATTAATTCTAGAATCAAGTCATGAAACTAGGAGACAGTAAAATGAAACTAAGAATCTAAAATTTGAGCCAAAATTTGTCGTGTGAACAGTAAAACATGATGTGGCAGCCACGTATTGGTTGCGGTCGTAACAAATTTATTTTCCAAAATTGGAATTCTTGATCAATTTGTAAGTTGGGAATGGTGGATTTGGTTTTAGGAGGGAAATATAAGTCTTGTAATCCCCTTTCAATTCCAAAAAGAGAACTTTGTTGTACACTTTCCTTAAAACAAGATCCTCAAAACATGGAAGGTTGTTGGAAGTGGTTGTAAGTCTTTGAGTGTGAAGGAAAAGTCTTTGAGCCACAAGTCTTACACCTTAAATCTTGGATTTATGTCTTGAAAGACTAAAATCAATTCACACTCTCTTTCTTCAACTTATAGAATCAACAACCACTTTTTCTTCAACAAAATATAGAGATGGTGAAGAACACTAAGAACATCAAGAACACAAATTTTGAGTCTCAAAGTTCTAACGTGCAAGTTGGACCTTCCAAACAACACCACCTTTTCAAGCTTAAAATCCCCAAAACAATCCCCAAAATACACGTTCAAACTTGAACCAACAATACATCACACG